>NC_056730.1:1067617754-1067665254 GCF_019279795.1 Protopterus annectens | reverse complement strand
GTTAATTCCACATGTTTTTCTCTATTTGGTTGATTTTGATGTGTATGCTACGCTAAGCAGGGGGCAGCGACGCGCAAACATGCTGCGCATCATTTACACTTTCTATACTGAAGCAATACAAATGTAAAATAGTGACATGGGGAATCAAATTGTGAAAGTTCTAGGGATGGGGCTCAACATTTTGCTACATGTTAGTGTGTTTACTGCTTTGATTTTATTTCAGTGTTTGTGGACACTCTTGTATGCTTAGCATACATTTCAGTATCCACAGACACTGGATTAATTGCTTACTATTAGAGGCAGGCTCTAATAGTAAGCATAGTAGGTTGTGCAACTGTGGGGGCATATTTCTTCCTCCATAGAGCACTTAAACACACCCCCTGCACTCGCACATGTTTCCTGTGCACGTCGATGGTGCGGCAGCGCACCCTCATAAATATTCATATGTCTCTACTGTACCATCTGTAATGAGGATGCTCGATACAAGGCTAAAACTGTCCTTGTGCCAAGCTTCATGAATCCCGGGGTTTGTATTTTGCTTTTGTGTCGTTATATTTTATTAAGAAATCAGAGTAGAGTGGATTCAGTACTGTAGCCTGAATGAAACCCATACTACATTGAAGAGATTAAATTATTTTTGTTAGAGAGCCTATAGTTTGCTTGTGTATATATTTTTCCAGAATTTTAAAAATGGATGATAGATTGATTATTGGTCTGTAGCTATTTAATTCTATTGATATGCCACTTTTATGAAGAGGGCTTATGTTAGATTCATTCCATTGGTAAGTACTTACATTTCTTGTATAGCAGTTGGAAATGCAAAATTTTTGGCTGCCATACAAATGTACTTTTTTGGAAGGTATAGTTCACTAGAGAGTGCGGTTATAATTTCTTAAGAATTTTTTTGACCTAGTTACTGTGACCAGATAAAGATAAGCCATTAATTAGATTAGCTGTGACTGTGATTGATTGTTGATACTGCTTTCATGAAATGTGAATTTATTTTACAGGCAATGTAGTAATTAGCATTATTTTGTATGAGGCGTGGATTGTTTGACTAGTTTATTGATAGTTTTCCAAAATTTAGATTACATATTTTAGAAGATTTCAATGTTTGGAAATGGGTTATCTTTGGCACATTCTGCATTTTGCTTTATCCTAAAGTGTTTTTATAATACTGTACTTTTGCGGGTAGTGGCTATTGTTTCTCTTTTCTCCATATTTTGACTCTAACGGTGGTCGTTTATGTGGTTTCAGGCATTGGCCATGGTGTGGAGCCATGCTTATTCTTCTTTATTTGAAAATAAGCTAACACATTTAATGTGCTTCACTAAAGTATTGTTAGTGTGCTCTACAACAATCTCAAGATGTAGATGTTTGAGCGGCATCCAGTTGCATATTTTGTGCAAAGAGTTAAAAAATGGAGTCTTGATTTTTTTTTTTGTATTTCCATACTGTATAATTGAGATTGTGATCACTTATTGTGTCTGAAAATTCTCTCACATCAATACATTCTGAGGATTACTTGTTAATAACCTGGTAGCTGAGCATGCCTTTCATTCCTATTAGTTTAGCTCTCATGATGAGTTCAGTATTAGTGGAGTACAAATTAATACATTTAGAAATAGTATTTAATGTTCTTGTTTTTCCACTGGTAAGTGTTTGGGCAAAGAGATATTGGCATCAAAAAGTATTATCTTGCTGTGTACTCATGGTAACCCATGACAACATGTCTTGTAAGTGATGAAGTTATTTGCTGATACATTTGGGAGTATATATGGTATGACTATGTGAAATGCTTAGTGATCATTTTGTTTAAGAGTAGCAAATAGTATGTCAGACTTGCTGAAGTTGTGGGTGTTTATCTTACATTTATGTATTTGGAGTTGATTTTTGCACATTATTGCTATTTGACTGTCTATTCTTATTATTTTTTTCCTAGTTACAGTACCTTATTAGTTTTAGATGTGATTTTAGGTATGGTTCATAATTGCCAGAATGTCCAAGTTTCTAATGAGTGGTCACATTGCAATTTTGTGATTTTAATGAGGATGCTCATGTACTCATAATGTTAATGTGATAGAGATTGAAAGCTTTTTTTGCCAAGAAATTTTCACACATCAAAGCAGTGGATGAGTTTTAATTTTTGTTACAACACATGAAGTAAGCATTCTTCAATAATCTCATCCTAGGTGCTCCCACACATGAAGTAAGCATTCTTCTATAATCGCATCCTAGGTGCTCCCAAATCCAGTACAGTAGAGAGTCGATTATCCGAAAGTCGATTAGCCAAAACATCAATTATCCAAACCAGCCTTTCAAAGTTTTCAGGTAGGAAAAATGATAAAGTTTGAATATGTTTTTTAGCTTGTAGCCAGCTCAGCCAGCTCATGTGTGAAAAATATTCTTTATTGTCCACTGGAATCACTGAATGATTGAAAAGTGTATTCCTACATGCAGAAAAAAAAACAAGATTTTAGAAGTTTTTTCTCTGATTCAATTATATGTTTGATTATCCAAACTACCCTAGGTCCCAGTTAGTTCAAATAATCAACTCTCTATTGTACATGAACTTATGATATATTACTGACTGCAAAAAAGATCTAAAGCAGTAATGAAAAAAATAAGTAAACAGAAAAATTAAGTGCTCAGTGAATGCTTTGACATCTCTACAAAATGGGTTTTAATTCAAGCAAAAGTACTTGCCCTTGAATACAAGGAACAGAAATGCATGCCTCTTTCTATATATCTGTTACTTTGTTCTGTTTTCTTTGAACAGTGTTCAGTATATTACATGTAGGTGCAATCCTCGTGGATGGTGCACCATATCTCATCAGTGGTTGGCTGCTTTATTTCCTTCTCCATTTCCTTCTTCTGTTTCACTTCGGGTTCCCCCTCACCTTCATCCTTGTATGATTTTTCACTTTTGTAGCAGTCTAATCTCTTTCCTTTTTTTCATTGTTCATAGGTACCACCAGAGCCTTTTCAAACCTAGGCACTCACCCCAAAGCTATTTGGGTCCTAAGTATCATGGATGTGAATATGGGAGGGGGTGGCGGTGGGGTGCATGTTAACAGTGAGGCTCTCCTTTCCTTATTACAGCCTGTTTTTGTCATCTTCTTCCCATATCTACAGACCTTTTATGTAATTTTTGTTCTTGTAGTGTTTTTCTTCACATGTAGTTTTAATTGATGGCTTTAAACATCTATATTCAGCAGTCTAATGATGTTCATTTCTCATTCTTCCAGGATGCTGACATCCTTTTTTATGTCGCCATATACAGAATTCCCAAGTATGCTCTGCTCCCTTTTGAAATATATGTCTTCCCAAATGTTCTGTGCCAGTTTAAAGATTTCTTTTACATACTCACAATCCCAGAATATGTGCAGCATTCCTCTGCCTTCCTCCTGACAATTAAGGCATCTACTTTCCTTCCTTCTGCCTTCATTTACTAATCCATTGGGATTTCATACAATCTATACAATACTTTCAGTCTTTGATCTCCAAACTCTATGCACCCTTTGCATGTGTCTCTCACTTGAATTGTCTTCTTTCTGTATCTTGTAACTCCCATCCATCATTCCTCTCTTTCTCAATTATTTCTTATTATCTCTTCTTCAACCTTGCCCTTTCTATCCCTTATCACTTATATAACCACTGATATAACTGCCAGCCTAACATTTTCCATTTCTTCCAGAGTACCATCATCTCAGCTTTTGTCCTCCCTTACTGTCATAGCATTTCTTCAGTTGCCCTCTCTGTAAGCTTTTTCTATGTCTCCTTGAGTACCAGGTAGTTTCACCACTGGGCTTCTGATATTCTGCATTAAATGCATCCATTGTTTTTCTTTCCATACCAAATCTTCCTTTTGAACTGTCCCACTTTTCCTCTAGATTTACCACACTTCTGTTCCCCATACCTTGGAGGTTCTCTTCACTCCAGTTTATGCAAACCAGCTCTTTTAGTGCTGTCTCATTTGTGTATTTTACCAAACATCCATGTCTCCCTCTCACGTATGCTGTTTTACTTAGCCTCCTCCTCATCTGTTTCTACCCAGTAAATGATGTTGCATGTCAGTGCAAACATAAGGATATGTGAGAGTCCTCAGCCACCACTTTTCCTATTTATTCTCATTTTTGTCTTGCTCACTTTCACCTTGTGTTTAGTGATCCAGCTCTCTATATCTTTGTGCATTTGTTGTAGCCCTTTGTTCTAGGGATCTAGTTGCATGTTGAGGAGGAGGATTATTGGTTGCATCATCATCCTTGCTGGAGCAATTCTCCAAGGAACATATGCATTTTCCCCACCATCTTGGAAGAGTATTGCTTACTTTTTCCAACTTCTTCCAAGTTTCTCTATTGTCTGTCTCACCATGACCTCAACACCGAGCCCTATGTACTTGGGGAACTCCACCTTTTTTATCTCACCTATCCTTCCTTCCCCATCCCTTTACTTAATTTCACTACCACTGTCTTTTAGTTGTCATACCTGTGCCCCACAATTTCTCTATACTTCTTGAATGTCTCTCTTATAACATTCTTTGCAGCAGCTAATCATCTGACATTAGCATGCAGTCACATATACAAACACAAACTTTTTCCAGCATGATTAAATTGTGTCTGAATTCCATTGCCAGCTCCTTCATCACAAGAATGAACAGGCATGGAGATAGTAGAGACCTCTTACTGGTCCCCCTATCTCTCCTTGACTCCTCAGATACCCTCCATTTAGCAGTATTTCATTTTCTGAGGTTTAGCATGTGACCTACATCAGACATATAAACTGTTCCTCTACCTGCCTTAGTTGCAGTGTCTTCCATAGAAATTCCCACCTCACCATATCAAAGTCTTCTGCAGGTCAAGGTACACAATCCCACATTTCTCTTTCTGATTCCCTTCCTTCATTTGTATAAATTCCAGCATATCTCACTAGTTTTATTTTGCCTTCTTTCCTTTTGCATAGTCAGTTTTGTCTTGCCTGTATTATTTTTGGCAATATTTCACCCAGTCTTCCTGCCAATACCTTTGACAAAATCTTGAAGTCTGCATTACTCAAAAAGATAGGACAAAAGTTTCTTTGCTTCTTCCCTTTCTCCTCCTCATATTGACTCTTCCTATACTTTCAGATATTTTGCTCAAGTTCTGTATTGCCATATTCACCCTGTAAAGCCTTCTATATTTCCTCCTCTATGCATTTGTAGAAATCAAGGGGGAATCCATTTGTCCCACCAGCTACTTCTCAATCATGTATGTGCCTTTCCTTATCACATCCCTTATAAATTCTGCATTCAGGTTGCCTCTGTTTATTGTCCAGTGTATATCCCTTTGTATTTGTTCTCCAGTTCCATTCTGAGACTCCTGTCCCTTCCTGTTGTTTGTTAATCTCCTCATAGCATTTCTTAAAACGTCCCTTGAATATCTTGTCATCCTTTAAATATTTTCTCAATTTATTCATCATATTATCTTTAGCTCTCTGCCTGCCTTCTTCTTCTATTTCTTGGCTAGTTGTTTCATCATTTCCCTCATTATCCACCAGTACTATTGTTGAATAGTTAATTCCATTCTTATTGCTTTTCTCCGCTGTAGTATTTCCACTTCAACTTTCATTTATTCTGGCATCCTTCAATACCACTTCCAGATATCTCTCTTATATAGCTTTAAATAAAATATTTAAATCCAAGAAAGAACATAGATGAAAAATATTTCATGGTCTGTGATAAAGCAATTTTTGGGCAGCAAAAGTTAATCCAGAAGCCACTACAAACAGTTCTTTACCTTTGGGAGGAAACCATGTACCTGAGCTAGGTACCTTTTAGAATACCAAAAACTCACCAGTTGATATCTTTCTCTACAAGATCAAACTTGCTGCTAGAAACCAAGCAACATAGGCATAATAACTGTTAAAAAGCTATGCAGAGTTGTTCTCTTGTCAAATGTAATATTGTGGCAAATGCAGCCCATGTATTTTTGAAATTATGACTGCGGTGGTGGTGGTGTGGTAGCATTGTCGCCTCACAATAAGACGATGCCCTGTTCGATTCTCAGCTAAAGCGTCTTCTGTGTGGAGACATGCGTGAATGGGCATACCTTTGTTGAAGGTTGTGCATCAGAGCTGGCAACTCGGCACGTAAAAATCTACTGCCAATCATTAGTGGACCGGAGCTCCGCTGTGGCGAGCCCTAACTGGGAAAAGCCAAAAGACACAACATGTAGTCAAATTGTTCCTGCCAAGGAAACAATGCAAGCTATCCCTGCACATGAAACCAGAAATAATTCAAAATCAGCACACTGATCGTCCAATAAACACAAGACAGCCATGTAGCTTCTTGGGCAACCATATTTGCCCCAGACCTATTCAATAATGTGCAGAATATGTACATCCAGAAGAAGCAAGGAAAACTCTAAGTAACGTGGGAGGAACAATAAAAATATTTGTGTAACTTCCTGTGCCTAGAATATCCAAACGGCACTGTCAATGCTGATTATTGGCTTTCACCAGAACTGAGCTGCAGCAATAGCAGGTAAATAGGAGTGTTCAAAAATGATAAAGACTTAGAAGCTAGCACTGCACTATTCAATATCAAAAGGATAAACTGGAGTAGTATACCTCAAAAGGCAGACATGCTGTATTACTTGCCCCAAGCATGGTAGTACAGGACATCTTATCACAAGCAAAGGCAAGCTGGATCTTGACATCTGAAAAGGTGTAAAACACAGAGTACATGATTGTCTGAGACTCAGTTGTATATGCTAAGCACTTATACATCCTAGCATGACATCAGATCAATGAGAGTAGTTACCTAGTGCCAACAGCTGATCAACATGTCCCTATTACATACAAATGTTAGTGGCTCTAGCTATATTTGTACATTTATTTGCTTGTGTGGGTGTATGTGACTGTTTTGAGTCTCTATCTCTGTTTACATAATGTATTTGTGTGTATATATACGTTTACTATAGATGGTCAAAGCATAAGTTATCAAGTAAAAGTGCTCAAACAAATGCATTCAAAACCAAAGTAATCAAACAAATTAAAAACACTGAAAAACAAATTATTTCAAAACTTCCTTTTTTGCAGTTTTTTTTTTTGGGGGGGGATCCATATATATATATTTACACACACACACACACACACACACACACACACACACACACACACACACACACACACACACACACACATATAACAATGCCAAGACTGCAAAAATTCTTAACCCCCACTATACTGTGAATAATTTTGAAACGTGAATATTAAAGACATATTCATGTAGATGCTTTATATTGTTATGTCTTAGTAACAGGAGAAAACATGTGTTGTTTCAAAGTAAGACTGCAGATGCATCATGGTGCTGCCAATAGTACTGACCAGTGCTAGATGCAGGGCAGTAAGAGGTCCATTTCCTAGCTTTGTTAGTCTAATGTTACTCAATGGCGGGCATGTATGTGCTCATTACACCACAGAACAGGATCAAAATAAAAAAGATCTGCTTGAGTAGCAGCTGTTCATGGCACACAATATTAATATTTACAGGGATCAGACAGAGCTGCAGGAAATGCCATAAGCAGGATGGCAATGTATCCAATCTAAGGAGAACAGCAGGAAGCAATTTTTACATGGATTCTTCTACGTGAACAAAATATGTACCGTGTGTTCTCTTATTGTACTAAGGCCCACTTCCAGATAAGGATAATGTCAGAAATTTAAGCAAACGCTAAGAATGTTGCATCTGCACATTATATCACGTCTGTTTAATATTTTGCTCCAGCTATGCTTTGTGTAGCTATTATTCTTGGACACACTGGGGAATACACACTTCTGCCAAGACTTGCTCTCATTAAATGCACATGCTGGCTTTTCAGAGAGCTGGCACAGGATAAAACAGGCATCTATAAAAACTCAGTCTGATTGCTGCAAGGAATAATCAAACAGAAGTGTGTAGGTTTCAGCTAAATAGAATAACTACAGTGGCTGGTTTTGAAAAAGACAAATATTCTTAGTAAGGGAACAAGGCATTAGAGCAAATGAAAAGAGCCAACCTGCAGAGTAAGACTGTCAGTTATCACCTTAAAAAACAAAATGAATGACACAAGTGTACATAACTCTTTGGGAGTCTGTTTGCATTTTAAGAATACAAAGACTCCCAAAGATTTATGTTTAATTGTATAGATCTTTGGTATACTTTCATTCACATGTAAGCTTAATATCCAAAGCTTTCTAATGCATTAGAATGCAGCCCCTGGGAAATGCAGACTGCTAGTGTACTTCATACTAGGAATATTGTGTGTTTCCTACTTCATCCTAGAAATATTGTGTGTTTCCTACTTCATTCTAGGAATACTGTGTGTTTCCTACTTCATCCTAGGAATAGTGCGTGTTTTCAGCAACTGCACTACCTACCTGCCCAGCAACAGTTTATCATTCATTGCTCAGAAATACAACCCACAGCACTTAAGTAGGAGTTCTTATTAAAGCAGAGCCTTGAATCTGATGATTGTGGAATTTACTGTAATAGTTTCATATAGTAATCATCCCAAGAATAATTAAACATTCTTTTAGATCTGCAGGGAAGCTACAATGAATCTGATCTGCACTCTGAAGGGCAGTTTAGCCAGCTGTCTTAGGGACTGTTACCAGGTTGAAAGATGTACTCATGAATGAGTTAGCACCTAGTCTTCAAGTAATGTGTCAAATAATTTGTGAGAAATAGAATACATTTTTAATGTATATTCTCATTTATTAAGGCAGAAAGCTATAAGGTTCCATTGCCTTCAGAATTCTAAATGCTTGCAGTCTGATCAAGATTCTCTCTAACATGCTGCTACAACCTATGCCTAAATGTAGATACAAAGTTCTTAAATGTATGGAAAAGGAAATGACAATGCTAATACTGAATCTCATATGTACAAGCATAAGAAATTAGGGAACATTACATACTCTTTTATTCCTTTATTTAACTTTTATTGACACAAATTGATCACTTGAGGTACAGATTAGAGGGAGATAAGATTTTGTGCAATAGTATTACTTTAATGAGCAGGTCTCCAACAACATACAACAAAAGCACAGAATGATGTAGCTTCAGTAAGGCCTCTAAATGACCAAGCATTATTCTGTAATTATTATGTGACCTTATTGGGTATACTGAGCAAAATAGCAACATTATGAAATATTACATTTATTTGTTAACTTTCATAATGTTACTATTATGAAATATTACATTTATTTGTTAACTATACTGCGGTGGTGGTGCTGCGGTAGCGTTGTCGCCTCACAGTAAGACGTTGTCCTGTTCGATTCTCAGCTAAAGCGTCTTCTGTGTAGAGATGTGCGTGAATGGGTGTACCTTCTTTGAAGGTTGTGCGTCAGAGCTGGCAACTCAGCATCGTAAAAATCTACTGCCATTCATTAGCGGACCAGAGTTCCGCTGTGGCAACCCCTAACCGGGGAAAGCTGAAAGACACAACAACAATATTTATTTGTTAACTAAGTCCTGACAGTAGTTGGCCAAAAATGTACATTTATTTTCAGAAAATATACATATAAATATATTAAAGTCAGACAGAAATGCATAACTGTGCAAGGTGAGGCAGGAAAAAATAAGCTGCTAGTTAGGTTGTTACTTATCCCCAGTCAATATCTAAAGTTTAGAATGCTGTATTGATTGCATCTACTGTCATAGCAGAAGGAACATTGCATTCTAAATATAGCAGTATAAAAACATAAGCACTGCAAAAAAACTGATGTGGAGGAAAGTGAACATGCTTGTGCCTGCAAACACATATCTTAACAAACAACATAACCAGACCACTAGATTATGACAGATTGCTCATATTTGTACACAACTGTTCACCTGTTAATGTACAGTATGAACCTCAAGGAATCACACAGCACTCATTCATTTATATACTTCAGATATATAGGAAAGCATATCCATCCGAATATTAACCTGAGAAATATAAAGCAGTATGTTTAAGGAAAAAAATGCTTAAATTATGGGTGGATCCAATTCCTCCCTTCTATAGTTATCCTGACAGAAACTTGTCAAAATGAAAATATATATATATATATATATGCTAACTAAGATGTGGATAACAAGTTGCATGTAGTGCTACAGTCTAGGAGCAAAGAAACTCGCTGTCCTGCTAGTTAAAATCTGGCGTGTTACAGTCACTTGGCAATTTAATCATACTTTGAAGTAGACACATCTAAAACTGCCACAGCATTGGAATAGTAGCTATTAGCAAAGCTTTGGTCTGTATTTATAGATAAAAATCTCCACTGATTCAAATATCCCAGTAAAAACTACAATTTATTAAAATAAAAATAACATATAAGCTTTCACACAAAATATGCTTCTTTAGATGTATAAAACCACAGAAAAACTAACAAATCATTCAAATAGTAGTAGTCAGTCACATGATCAAAATCTAATGCATTCTTAAAATTATATTATCCATTCAAACTATTCATCTAATGGTTCTTAACTTAAGCAGGTGTTTAGTGCTGACCTGGACATTAAGGCCATAAGTGATATCTGATTTTAAATGATTTAGTCCATTATATTCACATGATTCAGTTTCTGCAATCAGATTCCCTCCACTTCTATTTTCAAAGATAATCTCTAACACTGTAAACCTGAACATATGTGAACTGTGGACAACATGAATAGTTTTATAAAGTGCATTAGTCATTATTTTTCAATTCATACATAAACAGATTCCAAAAGACTTGCTCTCAGAGTAAGTTATTTACTCTGAACATTGCTCTCAAAGTACTCGGAGGACAAGCCTTTTGGAATCTGGCCTGTGCTGTAAGCATATTTATAGGCAAGCCTTACACTGAAGATGTAAATCATTTACACCAAGAAGAAATCTTTCAAAATCAGGGAAGACTTACAGTGGTGAAAGCAAGTCTTTTGGAATTGGGCCCAAGGTCTCCTATGTGTTCTGTAAACTTTCTATTGGTCTTTTCTGCATAGAAGGCACTACATACTAAGCTGACAGCCAGATACACAATATTTTGAGACATAATCAATCACAGAATCCTTTCAAACAGCATTGCTTATGTTGTTGATTTTTATTTTACTAAATTGTAGTTTTAATGATATCTTTGAGCCAGTAGAGTTTTAATTGATGTTATTGAGAAAGCTGGATTGGATTTTTGCCTGCGTGAGCTACCTTTCTTCTAGAACTGTGTTATAAATAACAGTAAAGCTTTCATACAGATTGATATAGAGCTGTTTTATCTGTGGACAAGGTATAATATTTGTTGCTGATATTATCCACTTGATAGATCTTATAAATGTTTTATACATTTGTATATCCAGAATATCTAACCTGCTAAACAGATATGTTACCTTTGTGAATGCACGCAAGCAACAATCAACACTTTTTTTTAGTGTCAAATGAATAACTGTGGTCTTAGATTAGAAAGATGATTTTTATCAGTTTTATAATGTATGACATTAAATTTTAGAGTAATACAGAAAGAAAGTTCTATGACTCACGAAAGGTCTTATTTTTTAAGGCATGGCAATGTACAGGTTTACAACCTGTATCTGTGGAAAAATAGAGAAAAGAAAGTAAAGCAATTTACTCCCAGGGATTCATTAGCAAGTGTGTACACTTAGTGGAAAGCCTACATGATCTGTGCATGTTAGTGTGATTAGCAGCAGTGCTCACTGAATGCGTAAGCTGCTAAGCAAGCCAACACATTCAGCAGCACCTCTTCGCGACCACACAAGTGTTTGTGGCCAGGAAGAGGTGAACAGAGACTATAGCACACACATAAAACATGAGCTGCTGCACGTATTTAAATCCAGTAAGAGTGCATGGATGGACAGCATAATAGAAAGCAACTTTAATAAAAGAATTAAGAGGCAAGGGATGGTAAATGGGTAAACTGTTGATCAGTGCACTAAGAAGAAGCAGGGGAAGCTAACTGCAGAAACTGTATTCTGATAATAAATGGAATTTATGTACAAAAAACATTTTTATATAAATCATTTATATTTATTGTTTATTTAAACAGGTACTTCTGTTTACTTTATTGACCCATGCACATAACTAAAACCAGAAATGCTAACAAAGGATGTGAGAAGGACACAAAGCTATAGTGTATCAAAAATGAGTAAATGTGATAAATATTTATAAACTGCTGAGCTGAGATAACTGTTAGCAAGGACAGTAGATATGATAGGGAATATTTGCATATATTGTGGTTATTGCATATCAGTTGTGTATCCAAAAAGTTATCTGATACTATGCTGTATTCTCCACTTAATCGTGTATAAAAAAAAAAAAAATGAACACTGCAGCTATGTCATGCACTTCAGAAATTGACATTTCTTTGCCATTTATCACTTGTAAACAATAGGAAGGGTATTGTATATTTACACATGTATTAGCCAAGCATGCATTGTATATTGATGCAGATTGTAAACATTATTATAAATACAGTCATAGAAAAACAAACTGAAATGCATGTTTACTGCTATACATGTTCTATGCCATGCTCATTGATATATCTATTACTCACGTAATTGTATTGAGAATGCCTAGCTATATCTGTTAGCAGGTGCAAGGCAGTACTTTGTTACTGGAATGTATACTGTGGGAGTGATCAGAGGTACAAGAAATGATATCCACGTGACTGAAGTTAGAACACACATACAGGTTAAAGAGTTGTAAGGCTGTCATTGCCTTATGTGCATGAAAGCACCAATACTGATGGTTGTTAGGGCAGAGTACACACCTGTGTCAATGTGGAAATATTGAGGTGAATCAAGGACACCTGTGCAGTCATTCCAATACTAGTGATGAAAGAAAGCATTGTTTAAGCACCTGTGTATTGTGAATGGTAGAAAATGAGTGATTTCTCATGCATACTGTGTGTGTATGTAGATAGCAGAATACAGAAGGACCTGACGCATACACATATTTGTCACATTGACCAGGATATAAACAGAATAATAATCTGTAATAAATATTACTATTTGGCTAACTATAGTAGATGTGGCCTACGTGCATGCATACTGAGCCATGCTAATGTGGTATATGCAAAAATGCACATAAATCAAGATACAAGGCAAGTGTAGTCTGTCCCTCTGACAAATGAATAGTTTTTCTGAATATCATGATGTATATCAATATGCATGGGATGTACTGTTGCTTATATCACAGATAGGTAGATATCCCTCATAAAACATTAGCAAAATAAATGTCCATGCCAGCATTATGCCATCAATACATCAGATAATGGGCAAATGTAGCAAATATCAGCCTACAATTATTTAGAACTGTAATACATTTGTGTTACTGTAATCAATGCTATAATATGCTGTCCAGAATTGTTGTGTCTTTTGGCTTTTCCCGGTTAGGGATCGCCACAGTGGAACTCCGGTCCGCTAATGATTGGCAGTAGATTTTTACGTGCTGAGTTGCCGGCCCTGATGCATAACCTTCAACGAAGGTACGCCCATTCACGCATGTCTCCACACAGAAGATGCTCTAGCTGAGAATTAAACAGGACAACATCTTACTGTGAGGAGACAATGCTACCGCAGCACCACCACCGCGAATATGCTATCCAGAATAAGTGTATTAAACTACAGAAGTGAATGCTGTATATATTAATTGATATACAGCCTTGAAGTGAGCCTTTTTAAAGCAATAGTAACAACCGTATGACGCTACAGTAACATACTGCACACTCAGGTGAAGCATTAACATGTTTTACTAACTGACCCATTGTAGGTTTACATTGCACAGACACCATTGTACACAGGCTTGTGATTAATATTCTTATCATTAGCCCATAGATCACTGACTCCAAGTTGCATAGACATTGGCAAAGCCAGTATTATAGAACCTAATACAATTAAACCGTACAAAAAATACCAAAGGGCAACACTTATCTCATGACTTTCTGTAATTAAAGGTATCTTTGTTAAATGGCTTGCATCTACAATATCATTATACTGGGCATGTTCAAAAGGAATTACAACAAAGACTACCACAGTATCAACTAACTACTACAAAGACACAAAAAAAGTATCATAGCATAGGCCTACTCAGAGTTTCTGATGATTTGGCAACATGACATACATTAAGAGCTGTTCTATGAGGCATCGTGTCCTATTATGTCCTAGAGTATAGACAAAAGAATGACAGTAATATGTAAATGTTTTTATGAAGACAAGCAATACAGATAATTATCACTTGGAAAATAAATAAATAATGCCACTGAGCACTGAATGACATACTCAGCATTAGCATTCTGTCAGACTCAAACACAGGCTGAGGCCACATCTCAGAGGAATGTGTATGAACCATTGATGCCGCAGAAAGAGGCATATCTGATGTGTCACGAAGAACACACTTCAAGAATTACATTACTATCCTACTGTAATGCGTATGGCTCCCCTAACTTGGAGTATAACACCTTAAACACACGACTCTCTCATTGTACAATACCACTGTTCTTTGCCAAAGCCATGCATTTCTGTCACAATTGTCTGACAGACAGATGTTACCAGATTTAAACCCCTGCCAATCATCCTACACATTCTCCTGAGCTGTGTAATAACTATGTCTGCCACAGGAGACAGCAATGCAGGCTGTCACAAATAACACAACTCAAGGTGTGCATTAAGAAAGGGACTTTGTTGTCAATTTATTCAATATAAATTTGTCTGAGTGATGAAAAAGATTTAGCAGTGGCAATGTTGACACAATTGTGAACACTCCAATATCACTGTTGGTTGTCCAAACTGCTAATTTCTGTCCACATTGTTTTGCATGCACACACACTGTCCCAGATTCAAACCACAGTACATTTGTGTAGCTATGCTATATAAGTCATTATTAACTACATGTGCCACTGGAATACTGTCACCACAAGGATCCCAGAACACATGTTTGACTGCCATGAAATCCCTAATATGTTGAAAAAAAATGGATAGAAGTAACTTGATATAATGCCGTTTGGGTCATGTCAGTACACTCATATAATGTTGTCCTTTGCTGGAATTGAACAACTACCTATGTTGCTCCAGAAGCTAATGAATTGTATTAATCATACTCACCACAATGGAAGTCTTACAGCAACTGTCAGACTCCACCAATAAGAAGTTGTTACATCATAGCATTATGTTACAAACCAGTTATGTGAGATAAAAAGGATAGAGGAAGACTCTCCCGCTGCGATTTTGCACATTACAACCTGTGGTAGATGTGACTCATGCATAGCAGTATACTGACACACAACTGTAATCATTCACTGGAGATTTTGAACACCTACCTATGTGCCACCGGAAGCTACGTGATATTGTGTTGACTGAACAGGTCACAGAAGAAGTCTTACAAGTGTGAAATATTAAATTGCATTGTCAGTGTTAAACACAGTATTTATCTGTAAAATGGGCAGAAAGTATTATAAGAGGATTCCCCAGCTATATATGTATACATCAGATAGGTGGGAGACAATATTGTTACCTACATGCACATTCACACTCATACTGACACAAACGAGTTGAAGGAGCATGCCTGGATTTGAACTGACTGTCTAAGTTCACAAGCTATAGAACATTGCATGAATTGCAAGTGTCATGTGAGATGTTGTGTTGTAACTGTGACAATGCTCATTTGAATGGATGACATCACCATTGTTTAATACTGTGATGTGCCTGGTAAAAGGGAAAGAAACCGAAGGAAGAACACCATAACACTGTACAGCTCTATATCCTATTTGTATTTGAAGCCTTTTCTACACATCATGAGAGAGAAACACACACTCATAGTCACTCACTAGTGGATTCAAACCACCTACCTATCTAGTTGCACAGTTTAGAAAACACAGTGCCACAGGAAAAGTCATATTACAGCTGTAAGACAATACAGTTTTGAAAGCAGTGTCTAATAAGAGTATTGCTAAAACTGGGTTTTGCCTGGGGGTGATAAGAATTGATAGGAGAGCCCTGTGTCAGTGTAAATATGCCTCCCAAGTGGAAGTGTACATAAGAGGTAGTGTGATAGAGTCAATTGTACATGACAGTACACACAGATACACAGTCATACTAATTAAGCAATGTGGGATTTGAACCACCTACCAATCTAGAAATGCAGTATTAACCACATAGGTCACAGAAGTCTAGTTACAATACTGAGATACTGTGCATTTGAAAGGATGACCTCACATTTGAAAGGATGACCTCATCAATGTGTTGCAGAGAACATATTTATGTTAAAAGTAGGATTAAGTGATGGGGGAGTCCTCTTCCAGTTTAAATGTTTCTTCTGAGAGGAAATGCATACATCAAGTGCATGGGTCAATGACATCCTAACTGGCAGTACAGATGCACACACAAACACATACTCATGAATCTTAGTCAGTACCATACTCAAACACCTACCTATCTATTCCCACAATCTAGAGAACACAGTATTAAGAGCCACAGGAGACGTCTGACTTGAAATGTGTGGAAATATGGATTACTACACCAGAATGTTGCAGAGAAGCTACTGTTGTACATCATATTTTTGGGTGAAAAGGCATATGTATTGTTAGGAAGCAGTAGCACCAATGTGCTGATCACAAGTAATTGCAAAATACCCAGATAAGTTACTCTATCCTATCATTCATGTATATTGTATTAGTGTGAGTGACATGGATCTGTGTTATTTTATACTGTTTTATGGCAATTACAATTGTGAAACAAGTAACATAGCTAGGGCAGAGCAAGAGGAGCAACAGTCCTAGATGCATAGTGTTTTGGGACACAATGTTGATCAATAGATCCCAATTTCTCTTTAGCGCAATACCGGCTTTTTAAATTTATATCATCACTGTCTTGGTTAACATCCTTTACATCCATTATATTGAAGTTATATTGTCAATATCAATGTGTTGTTGCAAAAAATATCTTTATGATACTCATTTCTCGTTAGTGTTACATTTCTAATCAAAAGGTTGTGAGAATTCTCATTCTGACCCCATCAATAAAAATATTTGTAAAGTGTTTCAGACCCTGAACTACCTGTCCTCTTTATTTAAACTCACTGCAGTTAAACCTTGTGCCACAGTGATAGGTAGTTGGCAAGTGCATTTTCTACACAAAATACTGTCCAGAGTGTTGATGACCATGCACTGGAGTCAGGCTCATTTGCTCTACTGATGGCATTCCAATTAAATGTTTCATTTTTACATTCCATCATTGTGCACTGCCAGGCAGCACATAAATGCAGAAAGCCAATATAGATATTGCATATACTATATATATATATATATATATATATATATATATATATATATATATAGATATATATATATATTACACACACCCACATGAATACTTATATATATATATATATATATATATATATATATATATATATATATATATATATATATATGTGTGTGTGTGTGTGTGTGTGTGTGTGTGTGTGTGTGTGTGTGTGTGTGTGTGTGTGTGTGTGTGTGTGTGTGTGTGTGTGTATATATACATATACTGATTCCTATCTAAAAATTCATATCGGTGAGATAATATGATCAAATTTCAGAAAACTTGACGCTTTTGAATGCAGATCACGGTACAGGGAGGATCATGAAATTTCCAGTTTTCCTCATTGTAGTGCGATCTTGGAGTTTGTTTATGTAATGTGCAGGGGGTTGTGGGGGTGCAGGGGGCTTGCCCCTGGCAAAATATAAAAAAGATTTTTGTGCTTTTAATGTTCAAGTTTTCAGAAATTTGATCATATCATTTGTCGATATGAATTCTGTGTTTCTGGAAACTTGATCAACTGACATATATTATATATTATATGTAAGAACAGACAATATAGGATCATGAAAGACAAAAACAGAATAGAGTTTTATTTATATTAATATCTGAACTTGTATCAAACTTTGACCTTGTGCAATACTAAAATAGAATTTTCTTGTATAAAAATTAAACAAACTTCTTCAGCCTACTACATTTATATTAGATAACACAAAATATAATCAGAACAAAACTTGTATTTATATTAACATCTGACTTGTATAAAACTAAAATACAATTTTCTTATATAAAAATAAATGTAACTACTACTGATGTACTTTTTAATTTGAGTTTTTAGCACTCCCATTTAATAAGAAGTCAATTAGCTCATTTTACCTAGTACAGAGAGAACATTTGAGAAGGTCAACCCACTTAGTTTCTTAACATTGAATTATCTTCTGCTCCTCCTTTCTCCTTTTCCACTTTACTAAAAAAAAAAAAAAAAAAAACTTTGCTAGAATATCTCTGAGTTCTGAGTGTGCTTCTCAGCTATATTTTTGACACTTTTTATCTGTTCAGAGCCGAACAAAACAATAACTGAATTCAGTTCAGAATACATTTTGAATACATGGCATTTATTTAAACTGTATTTGTTTTAGTACTGCTACAAACTCAAGTGTGCTAGCTTGCATTGCAATTGAATTGCTTTTAGTGCTGTTTTAGCTCCTTTTCTGTAAAAAAAAAAAATCTAAGTTCTAAGCTTGTTTCCTGCCGTTCCTGTAACTAGTCTAGTCCAAATACAGATTTGCTGTATCCAGAACAGTTTGTAAGCTTCTGAGCCCTCCAAGCCTTTCTGTGTTGGAGGGAAGCCTTCTACCTTATTAGTGGGAGTGATAAGCACTAGGTAGCCTATCTACCATGAGAAGAGTGATTTCTAGCCCAGAAAGTGTATTATATTGGCTGTTTGGGCAGTTTGTCCATCTCTTTCAACTTTCTGGTTTAAAAGCCCATGTTTGCACTTTTCCCGGCTTTCCTGTAACTAGTCTAGTCCAGATACAGATTTGCCATATCCAGGACTGTATGTAACCTTCTGAGCCCACCAAACCTTTCTGTGGTGGAGTGAAGCCTTCTAGCTTATCAGTGGGAGATGTAAGCACTAGTTAACCTTTCTACCGCAAGAGGAGTGGTTTCTGGCCCAGAAATTGTAGTTTATTGGCTGTTTGGGCAGTTTTTCCATTTCTTTCAACTTTCTGGTTTAAAAGCCCATGTTTGTGCTTGTTTCCCACCTTTCCTGTAACTAGTCTAGTCCAGATACAGATTTGCTGTATCCAGGACTGTTAGTAAGCTTCTGAGCAGTGCCAAAGTCTGCTCTTCAATTTTCCCTTAGATCTACTAGTTCTTTCCTCTTCTGCACTTTATTAGTCTAGCACTATACCTGACTTCATGGAGCAATTATTGTAGCACAGAAAAGTGCTACTAGCAATAAACGTTCCACAAGGAAACAGCTACAGTACTTATTATTAATGCCCACTCCTACAGGCATGTCTAAAGGCCAGTTCCTTGTGCTTTCTCCTATTAACCTGGTGAACTTGAGCAGCCTGAGGCAATCTAGCAACTGCCTCATGTCCACTGACAACCCTCTCTTCTTACCTCCCAACACTCAGACTTGTGAGACATGCACTTATATAGCCAAAATGGAAGCCATGTACTCTCCAGCCAAGACCGGTATAGCTGGTCAAAAGGAGAAGGTCAACACTTGCACCACACTACATGGAACACATAGCCCTCCAGAACACACAGCAGCACTGCCTTCACATAAAAACTCAGACCACACAACAACCTTCGTAGAGGCTCTCAATAAAAATCTACCCAAACAGCAGAGACCTCCAAGGCAGAAATGCACTCCAGCACCACAACACAACACAACACTAATCACGAGACACATAACTCTCCTAAACAGTGTGCCACTCAATCAAAGCGCATAAGCATGCCCAACACACTAGTCATAGGTGACTCAATAGTGAGGCACACTGATGTCCCACTCACTAGGTTGAATAAGGAAAAAGTAACAGTCAGCTGCCTGTCAGACCCCAGGATCTGGCATATAACGCATGCACTCAGGTCCCTCAATGACAGTTACAAATATGACTCTGTCATTAAAAATCTGGGTGTGAATGACCTGAGATGTACCTCCCTGGACTACATGAAAAGCGACATGGAGGAGCTCTCGGATTATGTAGCCCAGGCGGGTATGGCCCTAGCCCTGAGCAGCAGCCTACCATTACCCAGAATGATACCACAGTGCAAGTAGAAAATTATTGATTTCAACAACTGGCTAAATTTCTGGTGTCATTCTAAGGTGATCCAGTATCTGTTTGCCTGGGATGACATGACTGATAGACCTTGATGCTTTGCCAGAGATGGAATGCATCTGTCACCCCTGGGCCTCCAGATATTGGCCAAGGCTCTTCCTACCACTATAGTGCCATTTTTAGGTGGTGTTCCAAAGACCAAATTACCACCAAAACAGCTACAGACAAATGCAATCTGAGGGGCATGCTGCTCAGCGCTAGAAGTCTAAATCTCAAAATGCACTCACTCGAAGTACTCCTTAAAATAGAGAAGATCAACATTTGTGCCATAACATAGACCTGGTTCAAGGCAGCAGAAAGCACCCCTGCACTACCAGCTATAACTCATTCCACATCTTTCAGCTCCAGAACTTGGACCGGAGTTCCAATGGTGATGGTGTTTCCATATTCATAAAGGATGCGCACACCTCTAGACTGGTAGCCCAACATAATGCATCTGAGATACTTCAGGTGCAGCTATCACTGGGTAAGACAGCGACTCAGGCCGTAGCCTGCTATAGATCCCAAACCATGTCCCAAGACTCACACTCCATGTTCCTAAGCACCCGAGAGAGTATTAGGGTCCATCCTAACAATCTCATACTGGGCAAATTCAACTACCCCTCCATTAACTGGGAAAACTACTCATGTACCAATACACTTGCACAATGTTTCCGGAAATTCATTAATTCCAATGCCCTGGAGCAGCTTGCTCTTACCCCCACTAGAGGTAGCAACATCCTTGCCCTGGTCATTACTAACATGGGTGACTGTTGCTCTACACCAATAGTCAACTCCTCCCTGGTTAGATCAGACCACAAATTAATCACATTGGGAATTCATAACCCTCTCACCCCCCCCACCCCCCGAAAAGGTAACCACCATGAAAAACTTCTCCAAAGCTAACGTTGGGCTCCTAAAATTCGAGGTGGCACCCATCCAAATGGTGATCAGTTGCTTGACCGCCAAATCATACATCAATGCACTGTACGACCACGTACACAAATGCATGGATCTTGCCATACCCAATAGAACCAAAAAAAAGGAAGCCAATCTGGTGGTCCCCTGCCATAAACAAACTCTACAATAGAAGGAGGAAACCGATGCGGAATAAGTTGAAGTCCCAATTCTGGAAAAACTGCCTCATCGGCCTCAACAAAAAGTTGAGATCACTCATCAAATCATCTAAAGCTAGCTATGAAAAAAGAATTGCAGCAGATAGAAAAGACAGTCACAAGGCCTTCTATAGTTATGTAAAGAATCACCACGGCAATACCCAGATTTCCTCTGAGCTACTGCACAATGGCACCTCCTATACCAAGCCAACAGATTTTGCCAATATACTGGCCGACAGATTCAGTGCCAACTTTACCCCTCTCCCATGCCAGCGACCAGTCACAATACTAGTAGATTGCAAGGCACCCAGTATTACTGCTGCACAGGTTAAAACAGCACTGTCCAAGGCCAAGAATACAGTTTCTATGGGACCTGAGAATATCCCTGGCTGTGTTTTACATGAACTACAGAGTGAACTGGCACCTCACCTGCATGCCCTGTTCAATCACAGCCTCACCTCAGGCTTTGTCCCTATCAAATGGTGCACTGCTACAGTCATCCCTCTCCCCAAAGGAGGAATGACTATAGACCCTGGGAACTATCGCCCAATTAGCCTGATGAGCCTGATATGCAAAGTTATGGAATGCATCATCATGGACCTAATAAACAAGGATATAGGAAAGCTCCAAACCCTGGATCCCACACAGTCTGGTTTTGTGAAGGGTAGGTCATGTCTGCTTAACTTGGTCAACTTCTTTGAATCAGTCACCAGAGCTGTGGATGAAGGCAAGGTGGTTCATACAGCCTACCTTGATCTGGCCAAGGCATTTGATACCATTCCCCACTCAGGAATCATAGAAAAAGTCACTAAGCTTGGCATCAACCCCTATATCACTAGGTGGGTCACAAACAGGCTCACAGGTAGAGCCCACAGTGTGAAAGTAGCTAACTCCAAATCAGACTGCCAACCAGTCATGAGTGGAATCCCGCAGGGTTTGGTCCTGGGTCCTCTCCTGTTTGGTATCTACTTCTCTGAAATCCAGGCCAACACAAAGGGACTCTGGCTGACAATGTTCACAAATTATTACAAGTTGGGAGCTATTATTAACTCCCTGAATGATGTTGACATCCTACAGAAAGGCCTCACTGAGGCTAATGACTGGTGTCAGAACCATGGCCTTAAGCTCAATGCCAAAAAATGTGTCATCCTCCCCTTTGGGAAAAACCCGGTTCCCATGAATTACCACATCGATGGTAGTCACTGAACACAGAAGGCATTATAAGAGATCTGGGAACACAGGTTGACAGCAACCTCTCTTTTGACCACCACATTGCCACTGTGGTCAGAAAGTCCTTCTATGTGGCACATCTCCTTACTAAAGGTTTTGCATCCAGGAAGAAAGAGGTCATTGTCTCTCTCTGCTCTTCCCTCATTAGGCCAATCATTGAATACAATGCCCCATTTGGCATGTACCTCACTAAACACCTGCAACAACTGGAGAGGCCACAAAAGTACCTCACAAAGAGGATCCTAGGCCTTAAGCATTTGTCTTATATAGACAGACTAAAAAAAAAATCCAACTATTCTCTGTCTCATATCGCCTACTTAGAGGCAATCGCTGCTTGACTTACAAAGCCATGTCTGACCCAGCACTTTTAGAAATGCTACATCTAAAGAAATCTCAATCCCTCCATACCACATGCTCCAGAGACCTCAACCTCATTACCACAATCAACAGAACATGCTGGAGGGACAGGTTCATAACCCAGAGACTGCCCATGCTATGGAATAGACTTCCCATACATGTCAAGCAGAGCACCTCACTGGCCCTCTTCAAGAGAAATCTTGATGTGTGGATGGGAAATAGAAAATTCATCCCAGGGATCACGCCAGTGGTTTTACTCGACAGTGGCACTGACAACTAAGGTCGGGGGGCACGATGCCAGGGTAATCCTATGGGCTAGGCTTGTAAAGGCTCCAGGACCATTAGCCTAGTACACACCTATGAACCTATGAATTCTCTTAATAGCTATTTTAGACTAGCATCATTGGAGACAGATAAAAGATTGTGGTATTTCATTATAACTTAAGTTTAACAGATTGCTTTACCACCTTAATGCAGATAGCCTCATGGCAGATATGTGTATTTGCACCATTTGATATTAGTTAATGTCTTAATCCTAGTCTACATCTTTCTTCAGGTACCTAGTGTGAATGTTGTGTCAGGCTCAGGCACCTTTAGGGATCAGCACTGCAAATTAAAGTACTTTTTAAAATTATTTGAAATGTGTAGCAATACAGAATTTCATTATAATACTTTTCAGGGATGTATAATATTAGCATACTTTGAAGACATAATCAGATATTACACTTTTTTAGAAATCACTCTTTACTAGCATCCAAGAAAAATAAACAATGCACACTTTATATTTAGCATTCAAATTAATCCAACTCTTAACATAGCAGGGTCATAATTTACAGTTTTGTAGTAATTATATATTGATATTTTACAATGTACACCCTTTCCCATAAAACTGTGGCATTTACAATAGTAAGAACAAATCAAAACACTTGGTTTCTGTACTTCTTATTTGGTTGTCACAATGACACTCTGTTTCATTAACTTTTCAACAAACCAAAAGCTCTAGTAGTTTGGACAAATATGCGCAAGTACCAAAAAGAAACATTTCTTCAAGCAGTCTCTTCAGTCAGTATACTATGTTAAGCATGCGTAAGCACCAAAATGAAACATGACCCCCAGACCCCACTAATCCCTACTGTGCATTATGGAATGAACTGCTGATATTATGTGGTATGTGGTGTTCCTGGCAAGGTATTAAACATGTTAGTTTATGCTGTACACCTCCAGCAAACTACAACACTTAAAGTTTATTTTCAGATTAGAGACAGGTTTGCTGCCTAGGCCAGCAACTCACCTTTTAATCATCTGATAAGGGCTTCAAGAGTCATTTGTGGCTGAGCAAGATAACCAGCTAAACCATTACATTCATTAAAATCAGTGAGTCTCCTCCACATCTATTAATTATGGCCTTTAAAAGGAAAAAATGGTACTTTAACTAGACGTGCACTCACTGGGAAGGTATTAGAAATGTTGCTGTAAAATTCAGGAAAATACATGTTTTCCCCTTCAACACCATAAAAGGAAAGTATTCAAAGGGGGTGTCTATGTCTGCTTTGGGATGTGTTAGTGACTTAACTAGTCTCATCCATGAATATCTTATGTTACAGTTTATAGCTGAGAAGCAAAGGCAAATATTGCTTCATACTAATATGTAAACACTTGTCTTTTTGAAGGTTACCATTCCAAGTAAAAATGGAAAAAAGACCAACACATTCTGTTTATACAAAAGTCTCATAATCAACTTATAGGTTCATAGGTAGATACTAGGCTATCTGCCCTTGGGCATTTATAAGCCTAGCCAGAGTGTATTTGGCTTCCGCCTCCCTATTAGATTAGCCTACTGTGCCTCTGTAAAGTAGGTCACAGAAGGTACCCTTTGAGATTAGTTTACTGTGTCTCTGTCTAGCAGGGACACAGAAGAGATCCCAAGGGTGAATTTGCGATTTTCCATCCACGCCTCCAGATTTCGCTTGAAGAGGGTCAGCGAGGGGCTATATCTAACATGAATTGGGATTCTATTCCAGAGTGAGGGGAGCCTCTGGGAAATGAATCTGTCCCTCCAGCATGTCCTATTTATTTTTGTGCTGAGGTTTAAGTCCCTGGAGTGTGTAGCTCTAAGGGACTTGGATTTTTTGAGGTGGAGCATGTCCATTAATTCTGGGTTTAACATGGCTTTGTACGTCAGGCATAGATCACCTCTGAGTAGGCTGTAAGCAACTGAGTAGAACTGGAGTTTCTTTAGTTGAGCTGCATAGGACATCTGTTTGTAGCCCATGATCCTCTTAGTGAGGTACTTTTGGGGTATCTCCAGTTGTTGCAGTTGTCGGGTAAGGTACATCCCAAAAGGGGCATTGTATTCAATTATAGGCCTGATGAGTGACGAGTAGAGGGGCACAATGACTCTCTTGATCTAGATGCAAACCCTTTCGTGATAAGGTGGACTATATAGAAGGTCTTTCTAACCACTTTGGCAAGGTGATTATCAAAGGAGAGATTACTATCTATGTTGGTCCCCAAATCTCTAATTACTTCTTCCGTACTTAATAGATTACCACCTATGTGATAATTTGTGGGCACCTTGTTTTTCCCAAAGGGGATGACTATGCACTTTTTAGCATTTAGCTTGAGGCCGTGGCTCTGGCACCAAGCATCTGTCTCTGTGAGACCCTTTTGGAGGATGCTTGTGTCGGCTGGAGATTCGATTATGGCCCCCAGTTTGCAGTCATCTGCAAACTTTGTCAGCTATAATCCCCCCGTGTTAGCCTGAACCTCAGAGAAGTATATACTGAACAAGAGAGGTCCCAGAACTGAGCCCTGTGGAATGCCACTTGTGAATGGTTTGGATTCGGACATGGCACCTGCGATTCTGACCATGTGGGTTCTAACCGTGAGCCAGTTTGCAACCCATCTTGTGATATAGGGGTTGATATTTAAGCTAGTAAGCTTATTTATGATGCCCGAGTGGGGTATTGTGTCGAAGGCTTTTGCGAGGTCCAGGTAGGCTGTGTGGACTGCCTTGCCCTCATCTATGGCTTTGGTAACTGTTTCAAAGAAATCAACTAGGTTTAAGAGGCAAGATCTGCCCTTAAAGCCGAATTGGGTAGGGTCCAGTGTCTGGAGGCTCCCTATGTCTTTGTTTATGAGTTCCATGATAATACACTCCATAGCTTTACAGACCAGACTAGTCAGGCTTATGGGGCGATAGTTCCCGGGGTCCGTTGTGGCACCACCTTTGTGAAGTGGGACCACTGTAGCTGTACACCATTCTTTGGGTACATATCCTGTAGTAAGGCTAAGTTTGAACAGTGACTTAATGTGAGGGTTAGGTTCTTCTTGGAGCTTGTGTAATACACAGCCTGGGACACCGTCCGGTCCCATAGATGCTGTGTTTTTTGCTTTGGAGAGGGTAGCTTTCACCTGTGCAACTGTGATGTCAGGGAGGTTACATTCAGTTGGGCTAGGCATTTGCTCCTTTGGGATCCTTAAAACATAAAAATGTTACCATAATTAAAATGTGAAATAAATGTTGAGGACAAAGGTGAATGCAGTTAGTGGTTGTTCTTACATCGCACAAAGTGCCAGTTTTGTAGTTAGTGCTTGTAAACTGTGCAAACACTCCAAGCAGCAATGACAATTACATGGAATCATGACCAACAGTCTGCTTTCTCCACAGTAAGCAAACTAAAGCAAACAGTAAAAAACACACAGAACACAGTCCGCAAATCAGCTGATGGCTGCTTTAGTCATCTTTTTGTTAGGTTCATATTTTATTTTTAGATAACTTTTGTGTGCTGTTGCAGTTAAACATTTGCTATCTCCACAAATGGAATTTTATTGCTTTAATATTTGCTCCTAAAACACAACTACAATGCCAAAAATGAAGTTGTTTTTCTTTCAGCTTTTCCCGGTTAGGGGTCGCCACAGTAGAACTCCTGTCCACTAATGATTGGCAGTAGATTTTTATGGTGCTGAGGTGCCAGCTCGACGCCCAACCTTCAACGAAGGCACAATGCTACTTACTTCAATGCCAAGAATGAAGTAAGTAGCAATAATTAACCTTCACTTTAATTCAAGGCTGCACTCACTTCCAACAATCACTGAGCTTCAGCAAATGGTAAATCATAGTCAGAATACACTCCCAACAAAAACAAAATAGCATTACAGTCTTGCAAATAAGGAGAAGGAAAAAAATTATCATTTCATATAATTTATATGAGTATGAGTCTGCTATGACTCAAAACATTTTCTTTATTTTTCAGTTTTATAAATTATTTTATTAACCTGCTGGACCTGGAGGTGCAAGAGGAGCCAGGGGAAGAAGCAGCAGCAGAAGAAATACATTTTTTCATGATGATGAGATGAGAGACCTACCTTCAGACCAGGATTCACTGCCTGAAAGCTCCAAGTCCGTTAGAGTAGAAGACTCGTTTGTTCTGCTATTCTGCCTCTGCTGCCAGGGGACAGGTTGAGGGTTGCAGAGTTGTGAGTTTGACTCCTGTGGTCCTGCCTTCTTCTTCTACACTAAACTTTATCCAAGTGCACTTATTTTAAATTAAAAAAAAAAACACTGTCTCTGTCTGCCTGCCCTTGGTTGTTGTGCTTGTGCTATATATCAGCTGCTTACAATGCTCAGTCAGTGGCACAGACAGACTCCTGCACCTCTCTCTTTATTCCTTAATCCCTAACTGCTGCAGTAGGTTTAAATGCAGCATGCGAGACATGAGATTGACGAGTCCAACCAGTATGTGCAACATGTAAACAACTAAACTCAAGTCTCTCTCACATTTCACTCACTCAGCCCATAGCAGCCCTGCCCCTCAGCCAAATTCCGACAGGCTGCTCATGAAGCTGATGTCACTACGCATGCCTCCACGTGATGACATCACTCCGAAAAAAATTAAAAAAATTAAAAAAAAAGCCTGGAAATTCAGAAATTAAGGGGTGCCACTCGGGAATCATGCCACCCCATTATTTGGACCTCAAAACCTGTAAAAACTGAGAGATTCAGTATAGTTGAGAGGTATGCACATACACACCTCCACATTGTACAGGCAGTAAGATGCACAGGGGACACTGCAGGGGCAGTTCAACATTGCCAGCACACACCTATTCAAATCACAGCTAGCTACTGGCCAACAAATGTGACCAGGAAGCCCATTTGGTCTATATGGACCTCATCAACTGTAGTAGGAGTCGAGTCTAAACCCTGATCCAGGGTCAGTTGAATGACCCTAACATACATTGTCAGACATACCCATGCCAGCACACAGATGGCCAGTGAGCCATCAACAGTGGATGTACAAACACCTTGGTGCAGCAAGGGTCTACTCCCACATGAGGTGAAGGTGTATTGCAGGTAACATTACACAACACAGGGTACCACTGCAGCATACCTACAGTGTTATTCTCTGTGGCAAAGCAACCATCATGCTGTCACATTTGCAGTCACCATCTCCCACAATACCCATCTAGCTAGGGTCAGCAATACATACACCTCCAACATGGAATACATCCTCGGGAGGGTATTCATAGCCTCACAGCCCCCAACCCCTCATTAAGTACTGGCACCAATATCCACAAATACACACAAAGGCTATATGTTCATTTGTATAGATGCATGTAGACAGGTATACCCGACAGCCCTACATTATTGTCTGCTAAGATATGCACACCTGTCTGGTGGGCATCTGCAATACATGCTGTCCATAACAGGGATGACATATTGCTGTGTGAGAGAAAGTAGGGACAGGTGCCCAATTTGGAGCAATGTCTCCATATATTGTGTACATGAGAATGGGATCAGTCCTGCAAAACTGCACAACAAACACAGAGATTATATTGTCTACATCCACTAAAGGCAGTCATTTCCCCTACTGCACATATGTCTGCAACAGCACAGAAAACACCTGCAGCTGCTAACTTGAGGTGCTCAAGGACACCTGCTATACAAGTGCTGTTGCTATACCATACTGGATGCGTGACAGAGTTGGTGTAGGCCTCATCCCTGTCTTCCCCATCAGTACATCAGGATAGCCACAGTACATCCCTGTCTCCTATATGTAGGGAACAGGTCACCACTGCTATGTGAATGTCATGGTATACATCTGCCATGGAAGCCTATCACATCACAGGATGCATCTTACATGACCCCAAGCATAACCTTAAAACACCATAAAGAACCATATTCAAAGGAGGACAGAGAACCACATTTGTCCCAGTTGTTTGTTGGATGACCACTGTCACCCCTTTAGAGTAAAGTGTTGCAACCCAACTCAGTCACATGATAGACCCAGCAGCCTAGCTAAGCTGTTCTGCAAGGCCATAGCACAGTTTCTAGAGAACCCCAGCAACAAGCACAGTGGCGACCTGCACACAATCCATCATGCACACTTAGGCTTTGTCAAGAAAGGGTTCATGTCTGTTGCACTCAGTTGACCTATATGACACAGTCACCAAAGACATGGACAGGGGGTGAGAGTGCAAACTGTTTACCCTGACCTGGGCAAGCTCTGTGACAGTATAACCCTCGTGGCCATTACTGCCATAACACCCCATGTATGCATCACACCATATGTTATTAGAGGAGTAGCACACTGGTGCGCTGACTCGACCCACCTAATCCACACAGGGGAATCCACCTCAAGCAATTGACCCATAACTATGTCTGTAACCTGTTTTTCTGTGTTTGGGCCTCTATTATGTGTGATGTACACTCCTGAGGTGCATGTAACAGCCATTAGCCTATGTCCAACCATGTCTGTGGATGACTGCATGGTGTGTGCTGTCACTGGATGCCCTACTGATGTTGACATCTGCCTAGGAGAGTCTCACACAGATGCATGACAGTTACCAGATTCATGGCCTCAGGCCACATTGCAGGATATGCAGTGTCAACCCCTTTGGGGAGAGTGACATCCCGGCATAGTAACACAGTACTAACAACATCCTAGGCATGCAATCAGTTATGAGGGAGGTGCAGACACAGGCCTTTGGCAACATGATATTTCAACACCAGTGTTGCTCCCATTGTAAGATACGCCTTCTGCATGGCCCATGTCATACATAAGAGTATGTCATCAAGGGACATGGGGTATACACATCACCATATTCCCAGCAATGAGGCTCATTAATTTATCTAATTTCCTGCACATCATTCACATCACACAGCACATGCAGCAGCTGGGGACAACACCAAGGTTCCCCGCCAGGGGATACCAGGGCATCAAACATCTACCATACACAGATAGGCTATAAGGGCAACCCTCTACCTGGTTTCATACATAGTCCTCAGAGGTAACCTTGGTGTGGTATGCCAGGCAATCACAGACTCCTCATTTCTGTGACTGCTACACGAGTGGAAGTCATGCTCCACTCTGTTAACATACACACATAAGCCCTCAACCTGGTGTGTGACATGAACTGGGTATGTTGTAGCTCAGAAGTGTGTCCCACACAATCACTCTGCAGCAGAATGGGCTCCCTGTCCACATCAGGTAGGGTAGCCATTTATACCTTTACAGGCATAACCTGGATAACTGGATGGTTAACTGCACTTACATCCTTGGGATATCACCTGTGTCCCTGCTGGACTGGGACATCAGGTGCTGCCTTGCATACACATAGGTTAACACCTGGCCAACACATATGGCTGCTCAGGGCCTATAGCCTAGTAACCTCATATGGTACCAGAAATGCCATGTATGGACTGAGTGCTGTAACAGATTGTGTTGTTATGTGTCCACAACCAACACTGCCATAGACTATTGGGTATCTCCTATGGGCAATGTTGCAGTACCATGTCATCCAGCCTACATTTGACAAATAGGTGAGTGGTAGTGCATGTGCAATTGCTGTGCTACAAAATAACTGACAGAGATAGGTGGATTTCTAAACACAGGTTGGACAATAGATGATGGCTGTCCCCATGTCTGTGACATGCCAGACCCATGTGAACACAGTATGGTACATTAATATCTTTTACTGTATTTATTCTCTTGCATTGTATGCTCAATATGCATGCACTGCTGCTAAAGGCAGAGTCAGTGTCCTCCCACTACCAGTGCCTATAACCTGCTGTCATGCTGCAATGGGGCATCAGGTATGCTAGCCATAGTTGTCAGGCAATGAGATACAGGTGTAGAGTACCTAGCCATAGTACATGAGGAACTGTCAGGGACACCTGGACAATCTTTGAAGTCAGCCTGTATGACATTCACAGACTGAGAGGGGCTCACTGACAGTACATGATGTGATATGCCAGCTGTATCCAGCAGTACTTACTGTCAGTATTGTGTGACAGTCAATCCAGTAGCAGTCGTATGTGAGCTTACCATTGCTGGGGTGAGTCAGGGCCCTGAGCTGTGATCTATGTCACTGCAGACAGAGCCATAAGGCATGACCGTAGGTGCTGGTCAGTTGCCTAACAGCAACATGTCAGTCTAAGAAATGTGGTTGAGCCCTACTGTGTACATTCCTATTTTCCATGACTGTACCCCCTCATCTACATTCCATTACATGCTTAATTCTCTGCCATACCTGGTATATTGCTATACTCTTTTGTGAGAGGAAATCGAGTTGTAGTCTTCTACAGAATCACAGTCTGTGTTCATGAAGAAAGTGTCAGACCTGTTTACCATAGGTAGCAGCTTGCCTTTTGTAGGGAATACTCATGAACAGGTGATAGCCTGTGCACCAATCTGTGACTCCCACTAGTTAATTGCATCCAGAACAGCTGGGTTGCATTGCCATTAGCCAATGGCATGGAACACGATCCTATAATTAAGGGCTTCATGTAGGCCTTGGCCTTTTTCCTTGACTGTGAGGAGGACATTACCGAGATGTGGGGGCTACAGTATCACAGAGGATATGTAGAAATACTGTTCACTGTTTGGATTGATGTGTTATGTCCACAGTTTTGCATGCTATGATGGGCCATTGTTAACAGAGTTTGTGATTCTGTGGCAGGTTACAGTTTAACAATGTGTGTTGCACTCAGTAAGTAGACAAGCAGATGTGAGTGTCATACATCCTTTTTATCTGAATGTGCATGCTGCTGCAGTTGATGCTGGTGTATCAGCTGTGCATGTTTGTAGGGGATGACTGTGATACATGCCCCTGTCACCTGAACATTCCCCCCAACCCTTTATGCATGGTTGTTGTGTGGATGCACTTTTCTAGGTGTTTGGGAGTTATAGTTGGTCTGTAGTAGTTAGCTGAACATACAGTTGCATGTGTGGCAGGCTGCAGGTGCTACATTCTGGGCAGGAGTCATACTGGGGATTGTCAAGACATTGGGGGACAGCAAGCTGTATATGTCAGTTTGGGAGCAGTGTCAGCTGTTTTGTCACAACATGGCCAGGGTGAGGGTATCCATTACAGTCCAGGTGAGGCATGTGCCTCTGGTATATATGTTAAGTGGTAGTACCATCCAGGCAGTGGTAGGGGAGGTTTAGGACACATATTGATATTTGTGACATTTGTCCCACCCTCCAGGCCTTTGACATGCTACTGTGGTTGGCACTGACTGCGATAGCAGCAAGCAGGTCTGCTGGACATTGCAGGGCTCGCTTATATGTAGGTTGTATTGCTGAGCATGTAGTTGTTTTGCAACAGACTGGACTGTGGGCCTGAACTGTGGATGTCCATGTGTCAGATATGCTGGGAATGTTACAGATAGAGCTATGGAGTAATTATTATGGGAGGTCTAGTTGCAAGACATATGTGAACGCATACAGTTTGTTACAAAGGATTGGCATGAACATGTCTGTTTGGATGGCTTTGATATGTGACACTGACCTGTCTGTCATGCTTTTGTGAAATCAATCTGCACTGCCTTGCCATTACATCAACACACAGAATAGCTTTGATGACAATCATGCCATATGTAGATGACATGACTGCGGACATTTTGCAACAGTCTGTGCAGTTGTCAGCTGTACCTGATATTGTGGGCCTCCTATAAATCCATCAACATGTCTTTGGCCGTGTACTTGTTGGGTGTCTGCATCACAAGCCCAGGTACACTGTCATCTATCACATTATATGTCGAAGTAGTGTCAGTGGTATTCAGGATATCTTTGTAACGATACCAGTAATTCCCCAGAGTTGAGTTAGTCTATTGGTGTATTGCAGTGAACTGCAGTTCAGAGGGTCCTGGGACCAATATTTGGCAAGGGTATATGTTTTCCCTAATGTTACATGACTATACTGCATGATATATTTAGAAAAAAAAGCATTAATTCCTCAGAGACCAGTTGTCCTAGTGGTGTGTTGCTCTGACTGTAGTTCAGAATGTCCTGGGTTTAATACTTGGCAGTGGTATCTTTTTTACCTAATGTTACATGACTGCACTGCATGATATATTAAAAAAAACATTTACTCCTTAGAGCTAAGCTGGCCTTATGGTGTATTGCTCTCACTGCAGTGCAAAGGGTCCTGGGTTTAAAACCTGCTGGGCAGAACAGTGTCCAAATCAGATAGGGTAATTAAAGCAGTTTTAAGTGGGTTTATGTGGTTTTGCACACTGTGCCACGATGCAAAGCAACACTTAGGTCTGCTTAGCACTGCTTAAACCCACGCTATTTCCAAAAAAAGAAAAGAAAAAAGAGGTGATAGGAAAGTGGTGAAATGGGGGTAAGCAGGGGAAAAACATTATGAAAGGCAGCTACGGATGTGCAGAACAGGTGTAGGAAAGGACCATAGCTCTCCATTTCTTGTGCAGCAACAGCTGTGCATGATGTGGACAATTTGGAATTTGGAGCCTCACACCCCACAGGAAGAGGTGTGGACAACATAACTTTGTTGATTAATTTATGAGGAAATTGATTAATGGCAGTGTATGTGGGGGCGAAATGGAGAGCTATGTATGGGATGAAATTTTGTTTGGGACTTTTAAGGTGATAATGGGATGCTGGGGAAGGGTTGCAGGTACGTTTGGGGAGGTAAGTTGGGTAGGAGAGGTTGCATTTGCAGACAGACAAGACAGACAAGACAGTGGCAGAGGCGGTGTATGACACATGAGGGGGGTAAACACCTTGGATGGGGAGGGTGGTTGGAAATCAGAGGACTAGGCTCCCCCAGATGGAAACAGTGGGACTGATGTCCCCACCCTTGGGCAGTCACCACTGCCCCTTCACAGCCCTGACAGTGGCTGTGCTGGGGGCTGGGCATCAGGGCTAGGCTGCCCCTCGAGGTGCACCAGTCTGCCTCTATCTGGTGCAGGCGGTCATCCAAATCCCACTGGATGACCCTGTGTACCATCCTTGAGAGCTGATTACAGGTGACAGGATACTCTCCATGCCTGCGCCAAGGGGAGGGAGGCCCAGTCCCCTGAGGTGGTTCCACCCAAGGGTGGTGCAGGACCAGAGGAGGAGGCAGCTTAAGGTTGGGTCCCAGATGTGCTGGGACCTTGTGTCATGGCCAGATGAGGCAGGACAGGTGGATCCACTGTGATCGGCTTCCCCAAATGTGTTATGGTGTTGAGGTTTGTCAAAGTGTATTGGTTAGCCATGAACAAAACATTTCAACGTTAGTTATAACAGCATGCATGGGTGTTCCAATTAACCCATAACAATAAAATTGCATAGTAAAAGGAACACATGTGTAAATGGAGTAACAGTCATTATTATAACAGCATGCCAGTAACAGTTATGGCAACAGGCCAACAACAGTGGAATTTCAGCAAAGTATGTTAGTATGCAACCTTTGAAACATATCAACTATAATACAACACTATACCCAACATTAGGTTTTGAGAACAACATACCCTATATGAATAATAATTTGTGATGCAGATAAGGGGTGGGGGAGAGAAAAAACATTCCATTAGCAACTATATAGGCTATATTTTTCACAACAGTACTGCTCAATACTCTACAAGTCTTTCCATACTTTACATCTACCTGTGCCCTATAGCTTCTGTAGCATGTACATACCTCTTAAGCTGTCAACCTGGAATGGTATGGGCCAAGCTGTGAGAATTATAGGTACATAACTACAGGAGAGTTGTACATGTCAGGGTTACATATATGACTAACAGGGTGTACCCTGCACTGATGTTGTGTGAGTGTGCTACTGGCATACTTCAACTGGATGTATATCTGTGTCCAAGGTTATTGGCAACAATGATCACTAGGTGTGACAGCGTGACACTTGAGAGACATGTATCAGGAAGAGTGCATGGTATATATACCTATCTTCTGTCATTTATAGGCATGGGGTTGGACTATCGGCACACATTCACAGACGCACCAGGCATACAGAAGTACATCTGTACACAGTTTATTAGTATACTCATCATAGAGCTAATACAAACATTTTTTTAACTGTCAGCCCTGTGGAGAAAATATCTGTTAAGACTACATGACTGTTTCTACAAATAGGCAGGACTACTTGTCTGTTACTATAAATGCATCTTAGTACCACTCTCTTGATTCAAACCCTGGGCTGTGTGTGCAAAATTGAACAACATATCTATGTCATATCACACTGAGCTACTGCTGCATGCTGCCTGACTGATTTGTGCCTAAAACTCACTTGGTTACAAAGTCTGACCTGGTAATATAAGGAGAGTGTCACAGAAGACTGCAGTGACAGTTGAACATACATGCATAACATTCATACTATGTGAACTGTGTATTAATACTTGGAATGTAGGTGTACAGATTTAACCCCTAGAGGATGGGAATATGTGTGATCTGTACAGAACATATTGGGGTGCTGGGTTGCATACCCGACCCATATATATTTGCACATGCTATATTTGCAGTCTCCAACTATTACAGTCTCATACTTGCCTGCATCAGCATGCCTACATTCAGGAATACATATAGCGGAAATGGAAAGGTTAACAGAAGACAATCTTGAGGAAAACGCAGTATAATGTATTACACATTACTATTCAAGATTCATAGGTTCATATGTAGGTACTAGGCTATCAGCCCTAGGGCCTATACAAGCCCAGTCAAAATGGTACCGTGGCTTTTGCCACCCAAGAAACTCATTTTCCTGTGCCACTGTTGAGCAGAGCCACAGAAGTGATCCCCGGGGTAAATTTCCTATTTCCCATCCAATCATCAAGATTTTTCTTGAAGAGTGCTAATGAGGAGCTTTGTTTGATATAAACAGGTAGTTTATTCCAGAGTATGGGAAGTCTCCGGGACAGGAATCTATCCCTCTGGCATGTTCTGTTTATTGTGGTGACAAGGTTTAGGTCCCTAGAGCGTGTAGGTTCATAGGTTCATAGGTAGGTACTAAGCTATCTGCCCAAGGGCATTTACAAGCCTAGCCAGAAAGCCAAAACATTATAAACCAGAGTGGTCATAGCTTCCACTTTGTAGCCATTGATCACATTCCACATAATATCCGGGGGGGACCCTATGGGTTACTCCTTGAAATTAAGGAATTAGAGTGGCAGATAAAACTGGAAGCTTTTAATAGTCCTGGCCTCAACGAACATTGTAATATCTCTTGTATCCTTAAACTTAAGAGTTACATGAGATAATGTAATTTCTTTAAAGTATTAATTTTCTTTTTTTCCTCTTGTTGATAAGTAAAGGAAATAATTTTGGTTACCCCTTTTTAGGCACACGTGAAGTCTGTGATGTTAACACAGTGTAGGTATTAGATTGATGTATAGACACACATGTTTTATGTAGTTTATCAATATAGTAGACTGGATTAGTCTCCTTATAAAATTTCTAACTAACACTGTAATATTTCTACAACTTCTAAAGTCTTAAAGTTTTTATAATGTCTTTTATAATGTTTTTAGTCACATTATTTAAGTAGAATTTACTTGCATTGGTACCCTATTTTTATTTTTATTGCATGGGGGTTGAAAGCTGTGCGCTAATTCTATCAGCGTAAGAGATGTCTATATCGTTTTATAAACGTAAACTTTAAAACAAAAAAACCCTGGATATTGGGGTAATTAATTAATTAATTAACTATAAACATAACCATGACAGTTGAAGTTTCTTACCATTAGCATTGTATTACTTTTATGGTTATTGCGCTGTGGTTTTGAGTTGGCTTTGTAATTGTAACTTTAAATGCGCAAGTTCTTGTAATTAAACTGTGACGTCATTCTTAAGACCTTTTTAAATAAGGATTTTGGCGCCAACTTGTTTTTATTCTGATGAAGCTACTGAAATATCAGTAGCGAAAACGCTATATTGTTGTTTCTCTTAAGATTAAACCTGCGTTAAAGCTCACACTTGGCTGGCTTATTTGGACTGGACCTTCTGGATTTTGGTGTTCCCTCTGGCATGTTCTGTTTATTGTGGTGACAAGGTTTAGGTCCCTAGAGCATGTAGCTTGGAGGGATTGCGATTTCTTTAAGTGGAGCATGTCCAACAGCTCTGGGTTTGACATAGCTTTGTATGTTAAACAGAGATCACCTCTGAGTAAGCGATATGCGATGGAGTAAAGCTGGAGTTTTTGAGATGGTCTGTTTGAGGCTGGTAATCCTCTTAGTGATGTATTTTTGCGGCCTTTCCAGTTTTTGTAGATATCTTGTGAGGTACATACCAAAATGGGCATTGTGCTCTATAATGGGTCTAATGAGTGATGAGTAGAGGGGAACAAGGACCTCTTTTTTCTGGATGAGAAACCTTTTGTGATGAGGTGTGCCACATAGAAGGATTTCCTGACTACTGTGGAGATGTGATTATCAAAGGAGAGAATACTGTCCACCTGTGTCCCAAGGTCTCTTATCACACTTTCGGTGTTAAGTATACTACTGCCTATGTTGTAGTTCATGGGTACAAAGTTTTTACTAAAGGGGATGACAATGCACTTTTTGGATTGAGCTTGAGGCCATGGCTTTGACACCAGGCATCTGTCTCAGTCAGGCCCTTTTGTAGGATGTCCACATTGTTAGGAGTTTTGATTATGGCTCCTAGTTTGCAGTCATCTGTGAACTTTGTTAGCCAAAGACCTTCTGTGTTAGCCTGTACTTCAGAGAAATAGATACCAAACAGGAGAGGACCCAGGACTGAACCCTGTGGTACTCCACTTGTCACTGGTCTGAAGTCAGATTTGGAGTCTGCTACTTTCACAGTGTGGGTTCTGTCAGTGAGCCAGTTGGCAACCCATCTTGTGACATAGGGATTTATACCTAGTTTAGTGAGTTTATCTATAATTCCAGAGTGGGGGATGGTGTTGAAAGCCTTGCCAAGATCTAGATAGGCTGTGTGAACCACCTTACCCTCATCTACGGCTTTGGTGTCTGCTTCAAAGAAGTCTATCAGGTTTAGAAGACATGATCTGCCTTTTATAAACCCAAACTGGGTGGGGTCCAGAGTTTGGAGATTACCAATGTCTTTGTTTATAAGTTCCATGATGATACATTCCATGACCTTGCAGACCAGGCTCATCAGTCTAATGGGGCGGTAGTTCCCAGGGTCCATGGTGGCTCCCCCTTGTGGAATGGGATAACCGTTACTGTGCGCCATTCAGTGGGCATAAAGCCTGAGGTGAGGCTATAATTGAACATGGTACTTAGGTGCGGTGCCAGTTCATTCTGTAGTTTGTGTAGAACGCAGCCTGGGATGTTGTTTGGTCTCATGGATGCTGTCTTCTTGGCTTTGGAGAGTGTGTTTTTTACCTGTGCAGCTGTCATTACAGGAACTTTGCATTCTTCCGATATGGAGATGGGCCCTTTAGTGGGAGAGAGGGGGTAAAGTTAGCACTGAACCTATCTGCCAGTTCTGCAAGGTTCAGATCTTAGTGCAGAACATATATCAAATTGCATTGTATCTTGTTGTACAGCTCCACATCTACACTTTAGAATAACAGTTCTTTATCAGCCAAACTTCATTCACGTCATGGTGTCATAGCCATATTTGCTGTAGAGCACCTGTACAACTGTATTTCTTCAACAACAGACCAGAATAAACACAACAGTTGGCAGAAAGAACTTTATTGAAGGTGACATTACACAGTGGTTTGTTACATTCAAAATTCTGACTTCAGTTGTACTGCATGTCCTGTAGATGATAAAATAATATCCTTTATTACCTTCACTTTTGCAGATGCCATGGTGGTACGGCGGTAGCATTGTTACCTCACAGCAAGAGGTTCTCCCATTCGATTCTCAGCGTGGCTTGGGAGTGCCTTCTGTGTGGAGTCTGCATGTCCTCCCCATGGTTGGGTAGCGTTCGAAAGACATGCATGCGTAAATGGGAACACCTTCATTGAAGGTTGGGCATCAAGCTGGCACCTCGGAGTTGTGTAAAAATCTACTGCCAATCATTAGCAGACCGGAGTTATACTGTGGCGACCACTTACCGGGAAAAGCCGAAAGACAAACAACAACAACCTTCACTGTTACAATCAGGGTGTACTTTATTACAAGATTTTTAATTAATACAGTATAGACTTCTGTCATACCTAAACACTATTACTACAATATTAGCTTGCTTTCATCAATAGTAGCTTGTTTGATGCCTTCATCTGTATTGCACAGTACCTGGCATTACTCATTTATATCAATGTGGGTGTAAGAACATATTTACTGCAGTACACTCAGAATGCACTAGACCTACTGGCAGTAATCAATGTACTCTATCTTATTTATTGTACTATATATTGCAAGATAGGTCTGTACTCACCGAACACTGTCAGCGCATCCTCACTAGGTGCCCTGCATGGGCCTCTAGGTTACAAGTCCTCTCTTCTGCAGCGGTACGAAGGGAAACACACCATAATGTGTACCTGTCTATCACATATACATGCTAGAATTTCATAAAGCTATGTTTCTTATACTTACAAACTTCTGGGGCATTCCCATCCTGAGCATCTTGGATCCATTGGGCCAAGAGCACCCCCTTCCTCTGCTTAGGTCATCATAATGATGATGCTCTTGCTAACCAGTGCTGGTGGATTCCAGTGGTGTTGGTGAGCTCATGTGCCAGATGGTCCCAGGCCTCAACTTGTATTTAGAGCCCTGATACTGCAGCAATCTGGCATCATGGTCTTTAACTAAGAGTCCAGTCGTGACCCTGGAATCCAACATGTCTCAGCGCTGTGCTCGAAAGAGTGCTCCCTCTCCAACTCCTGCCATAGTTCCTGCATGGGTCAAACTCCAATAGGTTCTGGCTATATTCCTGCCTGTGCAGCTTAAATAAGGCTACTTTCCCTTTGCTGCCATTGGACTATTTTTAAAAATGTTAAGCAAAGCTAAGCAGTGCACAAACCTGCTAATCGAGTTGAGCAGTGCTTAAAGAGGCAAATGCTTAGTGAGGCTTAGTGGTGCACAAACCCACTTAGCTGAGCTGAAGACTGCTTCAACTGGGAGTGCTAAGCACTACCCAAATCAGATAAGTGGAGCTGCGCATTACTAACTACTGCTAAGGTAGATTCTGTTTAAGCTTTGCTTAGCTTGACTTAGCAGTGCTCAGCAAAATTTAGCTTAGTGCAAACAAGACTTTGCATAATAATACAAATATTTATTGATATTAATTAGTGATCTCATATCGCCACTGACACTGGGAGTCTGGACCAGCTGCACTAACCTGGTTGACAAATAATAGCTATGGCAATAAAAAAAATTGAAATATAACTGGGAATGCTTTCCAATGTAAAAGCTGAATGGCCTGTTGTGGTATTCAAACCATGCACCTACTGCACACAAAGCCATGACTCTAAGCATTCAGCTAACTTGGCTGTGATGATTTCAGCTATACATTTCTATATAGCTTTTCATTATGTTTAAGCACTGCTGAGCCATGAGCTGCGCCATGCAAACACACTCAGCTATGCTTAAACGTGACAAAAAAATAAAAATAAACATAAAAAGACAACTGACATTTGCACATTTAATTTCCGTGCTGTGCAGCACTTTGACAGTACAGAGGGTGTGTTATGGACACTATAACACACCACCTGTGACATAAATATATAATTCAACGCATAAGTGTCTGAGGACACTTTCTATATTCTATTAGTGCCATACGGCACTTTGACAGTGCAGGGGGTGTGTAACGAACACTGTAACACACCCCTTGTTTTTAATCATGACTCACTTTATAACTAAGTTTCCAAGGACACTTTATAAAATGCTGTAGGCCTGTATGTCTCGTTCATAGTGCAGGGGGTGTGTTATACATCTGTGAGCACTGTAACACACACCCTAGCACTGATTCAGTAACTGTGAACATGGCTCTCCCTCAGTAGCATACCTTCATTAATATGCAAGGCGTGCTGCTGAGGCGGAGGTGCAGACACAGCCATGGTACACTCCGTGTAGGAATTAAACTATTCCTACATGGAGTTTATTAAATCCAGGGGTGTGTGTCAATAGTTCTTATGACTCCATTAGTAAAAATATCATTAAACTGGATTCATACTCTGAATTACTTGTCTTCTTTCTCTAAATTCACTTTAATTTCATGTTGTACCACACAGATTGGTAGTGCACAGTTGCATTTTCTTTACTCAGTGCTGTCCCAATTGCTGATAGAAGCACAATAGTTCTAGGCACATTTGCAGTACTACTGGCATTCCAAATTAAATTTGTGAGCGTTTTACTTTAGGAAGTGAGCTACCATTCATTGCTAATGATCACTGATGGACCCCAGTGGAAAATGGCAAATGGAGTGCAAGGCATGAAGCCAAAATATTTTCTACACTTTGCTTGTTGTCTATAAAACAAACATATGCTCTGACAGCATCCTATTTGGATTTGAGCCTTGAAACCATGGCATTAATAAGATACAATTAATATTATTTTCTTTATTTGCTACAGTCCGAAACATATATACATATATATATATATATATATATATATATATATATATATATATAAAGAAAGTAGATTACAGATACTAATGCTATGACGTTGTATGCCTTTACATTAAAGGTGCAAGATAAGTATTTTCTCACAGATGTTCTTTGTAATTTGCCAGCAAATGTGAAGTTTAATATCATATTTGGAGCAGTTAAACTGATACTTCCTGTCACAATGGTAACCAATATTGGCAATACCAGGTTTGTTTCCTTCTGTTTTTTTTTTCCTCCAAACCACTTTATTAAATTTTCACATATGACAAAGGCAATCTTCATTTCTATTTTTAATGCTTTTCTAACATGAATGTAATGTCATTTGGATTATTTTTGTTTTTTCTTTGTACATGCAAATGTTATATACTTCATTTCAATTACAGACAACTTTTACACAGATACACTGTGTGATCATAACCATTTAGTAATAAAAGTCTTATAGAAGTTATCTCCTAAGTCAGTCAATGTAATTCTTGACTTTTTGGTATCTCTTTTCTCCCTGACACACCACCAGTAAGTGTAAATCAAATGGGCAGGAGTGTGAAACAGTAATTATTCCTTCAGTAAACCTACTCATTTACACTTGCAAGCCTTTAGTTTACCTGCCTAGCACATAGTACACATTGTGTGAGACATGAATGCTAATGGATTCCCACCTGATCTGCATATTCACAGCGCTCATAGTGGTAAATCTGCTTTCTGTAAACTAATCATATTGGAAAGACACTTGGGTTATAGTAGGTGAGACTGTTTGAATCCAGAGACTTTGATGCTGCTGTTTCACTGCAGGAATTGCAATTATTTGTCTACATTACTAAAGATACTATGAAGGTATGTGATGCTTATTTAAAAATGAATTTATTTTTATATTACAGATGTCTTGCATTTTACAGTAGCACTGTTTGTTGTCTGTATTTTATCTACTGGTGTTGTCATAGCACATAAACCACATATTTATTTTAACTAAACTCAAGAAGTATGGAGGTTACCTGCCTTTACGCCAACACTTTTCTGAAAACTCCGAACAGTTGTTGTGACACAGTGTTATATGACTATTAACAATGTCAGGGTTCCATTTGTAGTCCAACAAAGGTATTAAGACAAAAACAGGTACTGTTATAACTCTGTCATAATCCATGTTGGTATGAATGACTTGAGACATACTTCCCTGGACTATATGAAGAGAGACATGATTGGACTCACTGAATATGTGTCCCAGGCAGGTACATCCCTAGCCTTAAGCAGCATTCTACCATCACCCAGAAGGATGCCTGAATACAAACAGAAAATGATTGACTTTAACAATTGGCTTAGTTTCTGGTGTCATTCCAGGGGATCCAGTACCTGACAGCCTGGGAAGATAGGACCGACAGACCACAATGCTTTGCCAAAGATGGCCTGCATCTGTCACCTGGGATTCAGGATTCTGACAAAGGCTCTTGCCTCCCCTATAGTGCCTTTTTTAGGAAAAGTGATGAGGTTAAAACTACCAACATAAACATTTCAACAAAACACAAATGAAAGGCCATGCTGCTAAATGTTAGGAGTCTAACATGAAACTGCACTCATTGCAAGCTTTCCTAACCCTGGAAAATGATGTAATCTGTGTGGTCACAGAAACCTGGTTAACAGCTGTGGAGAGCACCCCAGCCTTACCTGGTTACTCATCCTATCATACATTCAGATCCCAAACTGTGGGTAATAATGTCAAAGGAGGTGGAGTTTCACTGTATATTAAAGACATACACACCTCCAGGCTGGTCAAACAATATGATGCACAGGAGATACTCCAGGTGCAGTTAACTATTGACAATTCCCCTATACAAATCATAGCTAGCTACTGGCCCCCAAATCTGACCCAAGAAGCCCAAACTGCCTATCTAGACCTCTTCTAATCTATCAAGATTCAACTTTTTACCCTGATCCTGGGTGACTTTAACTACCCAAACATAGACTGGAAGAACTACTCTTGCCAGAACACAAATGCCCAAAGAGTCCTCGATTTTGTCAGTGCAAATGCTTTGGAACAGCTAGTCACTACCCCCCACAAGAGGTGATAATATCTTGGAATCTGTATTAACCAACATGAGTAACCACTGCAGCACCATCACAGAATCACCCTCCCTTGTAAGATCTGACCATAAAGTGGTCACGTTTGTAGTCACCATCTCCCCTGACCCCCCCCCCTCTAGCTAGGGTCAATCAAAAAACTTCTCCAAAGCTGATTACAGCCTCCTGAGGGGTGGTATAAACAGCTTCACAGTTCCCTCCCCCTCTCTAGGAACTGGCACAAGTATCCAAAACTGTACCAAATTACTATATGAACACTTATATAGATGCATGGAATCAGGAATACCTGACAGGATTAAATCATCCTCCGCAAGGAAGAATGAACCTGTCAGGTGGACATCTGCAATAAATAAACTGTATAACAAAAGAAAAAACTGCTAGCCAGGACCAAGAAGGAGCAGGTGCCAAATTGGAAGCAATCTCTCCTTAGCCTAAACAAGCAAATAAGAGCACTAGTGAAATCCACCAAAGCAAACTTTGCTTCTAAATTGGCCACATCTACTAGAGACAATCATAAGGCCTTCTTCACATATGTCCATAATCTCAAAGGTATCACCCAGATCTGTTCAGAACTGATAGTCAAGGACACCACATATACAAATTCCATAGGTATAGCAAACTTGCTGGCTGACAGATTCAATGAAAATTTCATCCCTCTGTCCCTCCCATCAGTAAATCAGGACATTCCCAGTATCTGCCCCCACTCTCAAAGGCAAAAAAATACAGTCTCCATAGGACCCGATAACATCCCAGGCTGCATCCTACATGAGCTCAGGCAGGAACTTGCAGCACCATTGGGCACCCTATTCAACCAAAGCCTGAGTACTGGTTTTGTCCCAGCTGAGGGGAGGAAAGCCAGTGTCATTCTTTTACACAAAGATGGAGCGTCAACTGATATGGGAAATTATAAACCCATCAAACTAACTAGTCTGATCTGCAAAGCCATAGAACAGATTATCATGGACCTCATTAACAAGGACATTGGCAACCTCCAAACACTTGATCCACACAGTTTGGCCTCATCAAGGGGGGAGGTCATGTCTGTTAAATTTGGTCAACGTTTTTGAGACAGTCACCAAAGCCATGGCTGAGGGAAAGACAGTGCATGCCACCTACCTTGACCTGGCCAAAGCTTTCTACACTATTCCCCACTTGGGCATAATAGATAAACTCTTTCAACTAGGCATCAATCCACATGTTACCAGATGGGTAGCCAACTGGCTCACTGATAGAACCCACCCATTCAAAATAGGGGAAGCCACCTCAAGCAGTAGACCTGCATCGAGTGGCGTACCCCAGGGTTCAGTCTTGGGGCTTCTGTTATTTGGGATATACTTTTCTGAGGTACAGGCCAAAACCAGTGAGCTATGGCTGACCAAGTTTGCAGATGACTGCAAGTTGGGAGCAGTCATTACTTCCCCTAGTGACATGGACATCCCCCAAGAGGGTCTCACCCAAACAAATGACTGGTGCCAGAAACATGGCCTCAAGCTCAATACAAAAAAATACATCATCATCTCCTTTGGGGAGAGAGATGTCCCCACAAATTATCACATAAATAACAGCATTCTAAGCACACTCAGTCATGAGGAATGTGGGCACCCAGATTGATAGCAGCCTGACTTTTGACCACCATGTTGCTTCCATTGTACGGAAAGCATTCTACATGGCCCACCGCATAAGTAAGGGTATCTCATCCAGAGACAAGGAGGGCATAACATCTCTGTATTCTTCCCTTATAAGGCCCATTACTGAGTACAATGCCCCATTCAGCATGTACCTCGCAAAGCACATGCAGCAGCTGGAGAGACCACAGAGGCTCCTCACCAGGAGAATCCAGGGCCTCAAAAATCTACCATAAACAGATAGGCTAAAAGCCCTATGCCTCTACTCTGATTCAGACAGACACCTCAAATGTGACATTTGTCTGGCATACAAGGCGATCTCGGACCATGCCTTGATGGGATATATGGGATACATCTGCAAGTCAAGCTCCACTCAAGTAACCCATACATGTGGCCTCAACCTGGTCTGTGACATCAATAGGACTTGCTGGTGGGACAAATTTGTGTCCCAGAGACCCCCCCCCCCATCTATGGAATAGACTCCCTCTCCATGTCAAGCAGAGTACCTCTTTACCCCTTTTTAAGCACAGTCTGGATAACTGGATGGGAAATAGAAAGTACATCCCTTGGATTCCACCCATGTCCCTGGTGGACAGGGGCATCAGATGCTGATTTGTCTATGCATGGGCTAAACTCTTGGCTAGGCTTATAAGGGCTTCAAGGTCAATAGCCAATAGCTTTCTATGATCCTATGAGCCTATGAAGAGTGTGATATGTGTCTGATATCAACCAAAGGTGGACCACAAATGTTAAAAGTTTAACTTCCATCATTTTAATTAAAGCATGTTGTTATTCTGCTATCTCTTACAGAGTTGCACATGTCTTGTCATCCTTACCAACTTTTATCATTGATATGAATTTAAATTTTCTTGGGGTGGGGGTTATAGTTGTGTGCTACCTCTGTGTATTCCTAGAGATCATATATTTAAATGACTTTTGTTCATGATGCCTGCATACTTTTTATATTGGGGTATTTTTTGAAATGCCTTGGCCAGGTGAAGGTAGGCAATGTGACACATTTGCCCTCATCCATTGCTTTGCTGACCTTCTCAAAGAAATCCATCATGTTGAGTAGGGATGACCTGCCCTTGACAAAACCAAACTGGGTTGGGTCCAGTGTCTGGTGGTTTACTATATCATTATTGATAATTTCCATGATAATTCTTTCCATGGCTTTGTATATGAGACTAGTGAGACTTACGTGTCTATAGTTTCCAGTGTCTGTATGGCCCACCTTTGTGCAGAGGGATGACTAGAGAATGCTCTAGGACGCCATGGCCAACATTATGGCAAAACCAGACAGCCAGTGATATGACAACCAAGTGCTGATGTAGAGGATAACCAAAGAGTGTCTACTGGTGAATGTTCGGATTTGCCATATTCAAAATAATTATCTTATATTTAGAAAGAGTGAGTGAGAGTGGTGTGATAAAATAGAGAATGAGATTGAGAGATGTGGGTGGGAGAGAAGGAAAGTGAAATCTATAAGATGTTTCTTAATATGTAGATGTAAAGTGCATTTGTTTGCTGTTTAATAGTATAATTTCCACTGTAATGCCTATCATTCCTCGTTCATCTCCATTTTTGCTGTCTAGGCACATCTGGTGCTAATTTTCCATGACTTCCTGCAAATGGTAGGCACATACCTTTTTTTTCATATTACTGTACAAAAAGTTGATTTTTAAATTACTTTTAAATTGCAATTAATCTCTTATTGCTTAAAGTTAACTTTTTTACATAACATAAAATTAATCAGTTTTTATTCTATGCTGTCTGTAATTGTTATCATAGGTGAGTCTGCAACTGGAACTCTGGAAGTCCTACCATCTGATATCAGAGTATTGGTAACTCTGATAATGATGGTGGTGATGAAGAAGCACAGTGTACAGATGCAGAGGGTCATTCTGACATTAAGGCTGTGGATCCCACATTCCTGTCTATATTTAGACATACTAAGTATGTCTATGTATACCCTTAACATGGATGGAGCCATCAGAGACAGGACAAGTTGAAGTTGACATATTTGGTCAGGGTAATGTGGTTGCTCCAGCTGCAGAGCTGGCTGAGTCTCTCCCTAGCTGTTGTAAAGTTTAAATAACCACACAGAGGTGATGGTAGTGGTACTCAGAGGAGGCCTACTGTTGACCTTCCTCCTGAAGTTGGCCTGTCAGTATGTACCACTCAATGTATGGGTTGGACTGTCACAGAAGCACA
>NC_056730.1:1067570254-1067612754 GCF_019279795.1 Protopterus annectens | reverse complement strand
CATCTGTTTTTCCTGTTTTTTTTTTCCTTATGCTTATAGTGTTGAACCAAATTATATTTTTACAATATCTGCAGTGGGTACAAGGTATAGCACTATATATATGAATATAAATAGGTAAATAGTGGCTATTGGGTGGTGTTAATCAGACAACTAATGTCAGTATAGTTAGGAACTAAAGCATGCAATTGCAAAACTTTGATAACTGGTAGTTGCAGGCACTGTGTATGGTACAGAATTATAATGTGGGATGCATTTATTTTTTTCTGTCTGTGTTTTTTTTTTTGTTTTCTTTTTTCTTTCTTTCTCTCTCTCAATAAAAGTGGTATATAAATAATGATTGTACCAAAAGAGGTATTTGGGGTAGGTATAAGTAGCTAGTTAATATATTAAATTTTTTTCTTTAAATGGTAATAATACCTTACAATAGAGATTTGCTTAATTAATAGCTGGAACATAAGCTGTAGAGCATTAGCAGTGTTTGTTAGGGAATGTTTAGTTTAGACTTTGTAGTAGCCAAGTTAGAATATATAGGTTGTAAGTTTAGGAAATGTTTTAAGTCTTATTACATGAAGCTTTTAAATATGTTTGTGTTTCTAACCTTGTTCATGTTTTTTTACATACCAGACCTATATAAGCCCTGGTCCAGGGGTAAAGTGGGTAGGCACTGGCTGGGGACGGGATGTAGGAAATGCTTCCAGATTATGTTTAGTATGCAGTTAATACATATCCATTGGATAATTTCCCTTTTATACTATTATTGGATAATTAGACCTGTCAATGTGGGAATTAGACTCATGGAACGTTAAAGGGCTCCAGAACTTGAAGAAGAGGAAGCTGTTACTACACATATTGCTACAGGACAAAGCACTGTTTGCATTTTACAAGAAACACACTTGTTAAATGATCAGTGGGATGATATTAGGAAAAGAACTGGATTAGAGCGGTAGTGGCATCAGAAGGTAAGACAAACAGTGCTGGAGTAGCTATAATTATTAAAACTCAATACAAAGACAAGATTTTAGACTCTAAAGTGGATCAAAATGGGTGATGGTGTTATGTTATTTTATCGGATAATGCGTTTGATAAACCTCTTTTACTTTTGAATATATATGCACCATGTAATGACCAGCAAAGTTTCATAACATCATTATATCCAATCTTAACACAGTATGATGGTTATTATTTTATTGTGGGTGGGGATTGGAATACCTTTCAAAATCCAAAGTTGGATAGGTCTTGTCCACAAAGAGCATTTAATAAGCAGGCCGGGATAGCATTAAATGACTTCAGGGAAGATTTTCAATTATATGACCCCTTTTGTTATGCACATAATATTAATAATGCAATTAAGTATACCTTCTATTCACCATGCCACAAAATGTGGTCTAGGATAGATTTTTTCTTGATATCCAAAGCATTAATTAATTTGGAACCAGTAGTGGTTATACATACTCGATATCTATCGGATCACTCAAAATGTCGTTAAGGTTTTCTAAAGTTTTAAAAGATACAAGAATGCATAGAGGTTATAATTGGTCACTTAATCCAAATCTGTTAAATAAAAAGGATACAATGGATGGAATTGTAAAATATCTGAAAGGTTTAACAGATAGGATGAAGCTTCAGGAACATACTCCTGATATTGAATGGGCAGCAGCTAAATCTCAAATTAGAGGATTTCTTTTGCAAAAAGCCTCATATTATAAGAAAAGGCAAAACAACGATATTCAAAAATTAGAAACAAAAGTGAAGCTACTTGAAAAAGAACTGATTCAGAATTTTAATGCTCAAACAGAGAAGGAAATGTTGAAATGTCAAAGGGATCTCTTCTTGCTGCATAATAGTAGAGTAACACTTCAGGAGCATAGGTGTTTAGTGAAATATGCCAATAATGTTCAAATACCGTCAAAAGCATTGGCAAGGATTATAAATCAATCGAAAACAACAGTACATATTTCGGAAATACAATGCAATGACACAGTGTATTCTAAAACTGAGGATATTATTAATATTTTCGAAAAAATCTATACCAAGGTTTATGAGGGTCAAATTGATAGATCTATACATAAACAGAAATAAAGATTCTTGCAAAAAATTAATTTTCCAAAATTAGAAGAGAGTCTGCAAGGTGATCTGATTAAACCTATATCTTCAGAGGAAATAGTATATGTAATTCAACATATGAAAGTACATAAGTCACCAGGTCCTGATGGTTTGACAGTTGAATTTTATAAAGAGCTTGCTGATAGTTTTGGTAAAATATTGTCTCATGTATTTAACTACATAATCAGAAATAAAATTAGTGACCCTCACCTTAATGCGTCAAAAACAATCTTTATACATAAAGCTAATTCAGACCCCCAAAGCCCGGATAATTACAGGCCAATAGCATTAATAAATGTGGATATGAAAATTCTCACTACCATTATAGCATGTAGATTAAAAAAGATTATGATCCATTTAATTTCTAAGGAACAGGCTGGATTTATGGCAACTAGACAAACTACTGATAACACACTTACACTACATAATATGATGATGTATGCTAAACAAAACAACTCTAATATTTATGCCCTTATAATAGATGCTCAGAAAGCATTTGATAGAGTAGATATAAACTTTTTGTTTGATGTGTTGCCTTATTTCTATATGCCACAGGAATTTATTCAGATACTACAAATATTATATAGTAATCCGTATACTACGTTATATATTAATAGGAGTTATTCTAAAAGAATACAGATTAAAAATGGTACACGGCAGGGTTGCCCTTTGTCCCCCTTATTGTTTAACCTTTATTTAGAACCTCTATTTTTATATATTAAGCAAAATTTGTATCATAATGCACCAATACTTTATAGGAATAAATTAGTAATGTTGGTATTTGCTGATGATCTTATTATGTATTGTACAACCCCAATTTCTGATAGTGAAAAGATATTAAATGTTATAAACGAATTTTCAGAAGTCTCTAATTACAAAATTAATTTGGAGAAAACTAGTATTTTCCCGTTAAGAACCCCTAAACCTTTTTCATTAATGTCCCTGTTGGGGAAGATATCATGTAAAGAAAATATCAAATATTTGGGTATTAGCTTCTCTACGGATAATAAGGACTTTTATAGTAATAATATTAAACGAGTATGGGAACTAATAGTAGCTGATTGTGGCAGATGGAAGAATTTAAGACTACCGGTATTGGCAAAAGTATCAATAGTGAAAATGAATATATTACCACGAATGTTATATATCTTTAGGTCTGCTCAAGTATCAATTACAAAGACAGTTTTTAAACAAATTCATAAATATCTAGCTAAATTTATTTGGGAGCCAAAGAAAACTAGAATATCGTATGAGAAATTAATGACCCCGAAGAGTAGAGGAGGACTTGAGTTACCGAATTTTGAAGTATACTATTTAATTGTGAACGCCAACAGGTGTTTAAGAATTGCTAATTACGAGGTAATTAGTACAAAGTGGATACCAACTTGGGTGGTCTTGAATTACAAGCATATTCTAGATCGGAACATAAATCCTAAAGCTTTATCCTTTTTGGATAAAACTAGTTTGATAAAGTATGGGATTATGGACCACTTAAAAACATATGTGTCATCTTTGCAAAATGTATTCCAATCAGTAGACTTGTTGCAATATATGATGGTTTTTCAGCCTTTCCATAGGAATCCCAATTTTAAACTAAATAATCAGTTGATTGATCTTAGTAAATTCCCATTAATAGTTAATTTGACTCTGATTGATGTTTTTAATAAATTTCATTTATCGGCTTCGCAAGTTAGGCAGGAATTGAATCTTCCTAAGAGTTATATGGTTGTCATGAGACAAATCAGAGAATTTGCTCTGAGTCATTTTGAAAACTTTAAACCAGTAGTTGGAATTGTGGATAAATGCTCTGAAATGTGGCAGGCTCTCCAACAGGAGGTCAAATTTATAACAACAACAAATAAATTAATTAAAGATTTAAAATTCCAGGATAAAATTCTGTTGTCAGGGTATTGGGTAAACAAAATGACAGTAGCAGATAATCAGGCATTAAAAGCAATTGATTTAACAATAAAATCGATCTCTTTTCAAAAGTTGATGTATACGCAGTTGATGATTTGGAATAATGCTTATTATACTCGTCTTAGGTTACATAAATTTAATCCTAGGAATTCTCCAACTTGTCCATATTGCACAAATCAAACGGTGGATCTTCTTCATATGTTCTGGAGCTGCAAGTGTATATATAAACTTTGGAACTCTCTTAGAACACAACTACAAAAGATGGGTTATCAAAGTTCAACGTTATCATGGGAATTTATGATTCTACATGTTCCTCCAAGAGAGCTCTCTAGGTCACAAACTATAATATGTATGAATATTTGTTTGCTGATGAAGTTATATATAGCTACAAATTGGTTAGAACCAGATAAGACATCATGGGATAATTTCAAGCTTGTGGCTATAAAGCATATATTAGCACATAAATTACTCCTGAAGCAAAGTAACAAAAATATTAATAACCCGAAAATATGGGAAAAGGTTTTTAACATTATATTAGCATAATACTGTTATTAGGAATATATTAAAGTTTGGATGTATATGTGGAGGAAAAAATGTTTTGAAAATATGTATGATATGTATGGACGCAAAGTACTTCTACAAATGTTTTGGCTTTGTTTTTCTTCCCTGGTGTCTTCTTTTTTGGAATAATGACGATTTTTATATGGAAGCATTTCATGTAGATATTGTATATAGTTTTGATAGTAATAGTAGTGAATTATGTGTGTGATTTTATTGTATTTTGAAAATATATATCAATAAAAATTTATTATGGAAAAAAAAAAGAAAATGTATAACATCAAGTGGTGTGTCATCTAACATGTAAATGTTATAGTTTAATCTGTTACTCTTGTGGTATCCCTATAAGAATTGCCACCAATAAACGAAACTCCAACAACTAAGAACAAACAGGCACTGATTTGCAACAAAAGAGAAGGTATTCCACTGAATTTATTGTCGAACAAACACGGCTCAAGTAAAAGAAATAAAAACCATAAAAGTGTAAAGCGCTTTTCGTCCGGATGATATCCGTACTTCTTCAGACAAGAAGAAGTCCGTATATCATCCAGACGAAAAGCGCTTTACACTTTTATGGTTTTTATTTGTTTTACTTGAGCCGTGTTTGTTCAACAATAAATTCAGTGGAATACCTTCTCTTTTGTTGCGAATCAGTGCCTGTTTGTATCCCTATAAGAAGTTGTAGTTTTTATTTACATAGTGTAGGAATTTATACAGTGTTTATTTTGTCAATCTGTACTTGTCTTTAGGCCATACAGGTAAGTGATTTAAACATTATGTGTACATTCTGTATGGTGATTGCAATACAGTAGGGTTAGGAAAGTAACTTTTTTCCACTGTAGTGCAATCTTGGAGTTGGTATATTTAATTTACAGGGGGATGGAGGAAGGCTTGCTACCCTGCAGAAATATAGTACAAAGTGTGTTTGTTGTAGGTGGAGGAGATGTTATTTATGTGCTCTGTAGTTTATTTACTTATGTTATTTTACATTTGTTAACCAGGAAAGTCCAACTTGGAACAACGCAACTTTCAGCAGAGGCCTGGAGAGAAATTCTCCAGATGCATGTCGTTGTAACCTGGGAGAAAACCCACATAAACACAGAAGGCACCACAGCCAAGAATCAAACCAGCGGACCTCTTGTTGGGAGGTGACAATGCTACCACTGTACCACTACACCATCCAAGTTTTAAATGTTGCGATGCAAAGTTTCAGTGTTCTGAGTTTTCGATGCTTAGAATTTTCAGTGTTTGGGGTTTTCGATGTTATAGTCTTAGTGTTTTGCGATTCAATGTTATAGGAATTAAATATTTTGAAGTAGAACCATATCTATCTATCTATATATATATATATATATATATATATATATATATATATATATATATATATATATATGTGTGTGTGTGTGTGTGTGTGTGTGTGTGTGTGTATGTGTTGTGTTTACAGGTTCAACACTTACCTTGGTTAATACTGCAGCTACAGGATATGTCCCTGGGGGTTGATTCTGTGATACTGACAGAACACAACCATTACATGGTTAAGTAAAGGTTGTGAACTTTTGCAGTCATCAGTTTTACTACTTGGATGTGCTTAGGATCTTAGGTTTTCATTTAGGTAGTAATTGTGTGTGCTATCCTTTGCTTCTTGACCAGAGACATGATATATTGTGCACACCTACATCTGAGGGCACCATCTGCAGCTGGTGATTCTTCATCAGACTCACCATCATTATGTGCTGGAGTTGCTGGCACTGTCTGTGGTCCTGGAAACTGTGGTCCTGGGACTTGTTGTCTTTGTTGTAGCCTTTTCCTGGCAATTATATTGTGCAACATGGCACAGACTGCGTATTTTGGCCGAGGTGGCTGGGTTACACTGCAATGACCACCTAATGTGCCTAGACAATGGAATCTTGATTGCAAGTGGAATACTTTTCTTTAATATTCCTAGTTTAAACATGGGCATCTTTGTATCCTTTCTCAATGAGTTTGTGTCAGTTTCTCATTGGTGCCATGAGCCAAGGTTCCAGTGCATAGCCTGCATCCCCCACTAGATGCCCTTGTGGAAAGTCACCCCTAGCAAACCTTGGGTACAGATCACAGGTGCGCCATATGTGTGAAGTTTGAAAACTGCCAGGGTTACCTGCACATGCATTGTAGATGATCTTTTGGGCATTACAGATCACCTGACAGTTGATATAGTTGTATCCTTTCCTGTTAGTATACTTCCTTCCCTGTTCACTGGGTGGGTCTCTTATTTCTATGTGTGTGAGTCTATGCCATCCAGAACCTCTGGGAAGTGTGCTATACAGGTTCATAGGTGTTTACTAGGCTAATGACCACAAGGGCCTTTTTAAGCCTAACCATGCATCCCCAATCTCTGATAAGTTTATGTACCTTTGAAAAATCTAAGCAGGGGCTTGGGAGATGAGCCATTTACAGGCTGCTAGTGGCATAGAATTGTTGCATGGTTGTTCTCTCCTCTGGGGCATACCTCTCAACTGCACAGATTTTCACAGAATGTCCAGATTTTTGCCTCATATTTTTGGTCCATTTTTCAGAAAATTGTGGTTTTCTGGCAAAATAGTGGCAAATCATTAAAGACTGAAGTTAGAAAATAATGATGGACATTTGAGTTTCAGACTTAATGCCCTTCAGAAAATTCATGCTTTCTAAGTTTGTAAGAGCAATATTTAAAAACTGTCCCTATTTTTGTGCCTTTGTCCCACTTTTATGTATGGCTTCGTCCAGATTTTTTGCTCTAAGAGATTGAGAGGTATGCTCCGGGGTACATGGAAAGCAGATACAATTAACTGATTGATGTAGCATCTCTTTAAGAAATTGATGTAATATTTTAAAGGCTGAGGTCTATGATGCTTGTAATGTATCACCTGTGGTTCTCTGAAAAGTACTTGTATCTAGTGTACATAATGCTATATATACCTTGGTTTTTGCTTGAATGCATTCTCCACAAATTCTCTGGGGCCTCAGGCGAGGGTGAAAGAGGTTGTATATTTCCTCAAGGACTTCCCTGTACATCCTGTATCACTCTACAATTTCTGTATCATGCTGTCCATGATAGGTCAAACATGGTCTGGTCTGAACATTCTCCTTCTAGGCCAAGGTCTGGTAGCAGCCTGTTGCCAATACAGATTAATGATGGCAGCAGCAACTTCTAACATTTTTTCTAAGTGTCTTCATGGCTGTATTCCAAAAAGTATTGAAATTCAAGGCAAAAGGGAGCACTGAGTGTACATGCATGCTTTATACATTTCAGAATAGCTCAGCCATGTTGGATTGCTCAATTTCTATGTAATTTGGTTACTTATACCTTCATTACCATAACGTGCTGCTTACCATTGTTTTGAGGTTGGGCACAAAGAGCAGGGCTGCTTAATGAATACCAAATATCATGCCATTGTGTGCTTGATGTGCACATGACAGCAGCACCAACTGCAGGCTTCAGGAATCTGGATAATTTTTTTCCCTAGGAAGTTGGACATTGGTGAGAGTAATGCTAAAATTAGTGGTTAAAACTCCAGCTCTCTAGAACAGCCCTTGAGATTATTTGTAATAAAGAGACATTTAACCTAAAAATTGTAAAATGTATAAAATTAACATTTCTGAGCTGGAGAATCTAGATAGGAACTTCAAAGAAATTCAGATATAAAAAGAGGAAAACAATCATCACCCACTGCTGAAACTATCTATACAGCATATGTGACCCTTGGGGAGTGCCTGCAGTCATCTAGTATTAACAGTCTGCAAACCTTACAATAAAACAGGAATCTGCTTTTAATGTGCTTGCTCTCAACACATGGGATGGTGACAAGATCAAAGCAGACCTGAAAGACCACTGCAACAAAGTGGATCACTAACTACAGAACATAACTTTGAGTTTCTGTCTCCATATTCTTCTCTTTCTTTAGCATTGTTTCTTCTTATGGAATTATTCATAGACCCGCACTACCTTGTCTAATTCACAAATCATTTTCTCTTACTTAACCTCTGCCCCTGTCTCTTCTGTACACTATTCTTCTGTATTCAGTTATCCTCCATCTCACATTTTCCCTTTATTTTTGAATTCAGGCAATATGGTTTCTCTTTAAAATGTGCCTCAGTGCTAAACTTGTGCTGCTCACTGCAGCTGATAGAATTGCTCTGAAGCACTAAAGCCTACACAGTAGCTCTCTGTTTCGCATTCAGTAAGTAGCACTACATGGTGTGTAGAGCCGTGCAAACACAGCAAACATCATTGTATGCTAATTATAGTATAAGAAGCTGAATTGTATGCTAACTAATGAATCCAAGATGGAGGAGCTATTCAGCAAGCTATAAAGCAATCATGTACACTCAGTGCAGGTTTTGGTCTGGAATTCCAAAACCTATTGGAATACAGCCATGGAAACTATTCTACAAGGAAACAATGTGTGGGGCTGAAGTTACTCTTATACATGTGTATGAGCAACAGGTCCAAGTGTATGCTGCTGCAGCTGCTAATAGGCCTTGGCCAAGAAGAGTGTTTAGACCCCATTCAACTTTTCATGGTCTGCATAAGGTGGAAATTGTAGAGCTCTGCAATGTGGATAAAGACACACTACATAAACTCTGCAACATCTGCCATTCTCAGCTGACAGAAACAACAAACCAAGGGGAACCGGGGGCGTGGCCAAGGATGAACACAGGATAGCAGCAGATTTCTTCAGCTCCACCAATTTCATTACACTGATAGGAATTAATTACTTAAAAAATTAATATTTGAAGTAATTTTCTTTCTAAATATGTTTGTTTTATACAGTTCTTGAACTATATCTAAAAAAGAAAGGAAATTTTAACAATATTCCTGTCAGAAATCACTTTGGAAATTTTCCTGTCAGTTTATCAGTCTGAAATGAGTTCCAGTAAGACAAATTCTCAAGACTCCAGCATCAAGAAAGAACTTCAGTCTCTGATAACTATAATCCAGCAACTTACTGCTAAGATGGATAAAATGGATACTAAAATTGATACCTTCATAGAAAAAAACTACAAAACAAATAGACTTGTTACATATAGACCTGCAACAACAGAAGATCCAGATGACAGGCATAGAAGAAGCTGTGAATGACATGGAAAATAGAATCCAAGAAGAGGAAATCAACATTGAGTTTCTGCTGAAACAAAATACACATTTACAAACAAAGCTGGATGACCTGGAGAATAGATCTAGGCGCAATAACATTAGGATTTTTGGACTGCCAGAAAATATTGAAGGTAACAATATTACTTCTTTTTTAACAACATGGCTCCCTAAAACTTTAGACTTACCAGAAGCATTCTCTTTTGGTATCGAAGAGCACATAGATCTATAGCTAATACTAACTCTAACAAAAACTATCCTAGATCAGTTATAGTTAGATTTCTATCATCTTCTGATAAAGAGATGGTTCTTAAATCTGCTTGGGCTAAAGCTCCTGTTAAGATTAATGAGACAACTGTGCATTTTGACAATGACTATTCTTCCTTGGTAATAGCTAAAAGAAAAGTTTTTCTGCCACTAATAAGGGAGCTTAAAAAAGCACAGTTTAAAACATACCTTCTGTTTCCTGCCAAGCTAAAATCTTCCTTCCTGATGGTCCTAAAATTTTTGATGACTTAGACTCTGCTTTACTGTTTATCTAAAAAAATAAGATTTTGGATAAAATAGAGGAAATGGAATGGGCTAGTCCTTCATTAAAGAGACTGGCAACTGAAACTTCGTGGAAGACTTCAGAGAAGAAGAAGAGACTAAAAAACAAATGATTTGTTCTATGGTTTTTTTTTCTTTTTTTTTTCTCTCATCATTTTACTTCATTATTAATCTTTTTAAATATAGTTCCTGCATTTCCAGAAAGCCACAAATATTCTGAAAAATATTTAATCAAAGTTATTCTCTGTGTGCAAATAAATGTTTTGTTTCATAACCAGTCAAAATATCTGAGGAACTAATAGCAAGCTATTATTCAATTTGTTTCTCTTTCTGAAAAAGAGAAGTAAGGTCAGTAATTTGATACATTTTTTTTTTTTTTTTTCTCCTTTTCTTCTTTTCTTTGTTTAAACAATGACATTCTATTTAGTAGTCAGTTATGTAGTGGGTAAAGGGTGGGGGAGGGCAGGGAGAGAAGAGTAATGAAAATATGATAAATGGAATAATAACATATTTATTCCTTGTAAAATGTTTATATGTTCTTCAAATGCTATTCCTAATTATACTTTCTTGATTATACTGCTTATGCTTGTTTGTAAATAATCTGTCATGCTTTAACTAATAATAATTAGAACTAAATAATAGTAAATAATATGTTTTATTTTTAACTCTATTAATATAAACAGTAAGTAATATTCCATTGTATATACTTCTTATAGCTTTCTCTTACATTTTTTTATTTCTGCTTTACACTCTTTTATTTTCTACTCTTTTTCTTTTCTTTATTCTTTCTCTATTTTTTTTTTTCATATTAATATATAGAAATGCTTTTGATCATATAGACACAGTAAATAATAAGATTTGCATAAAAATTGAGTTGGGACAAAAATATTGAGTTTTATTACTTATTAATAACTTTGGGCTTAATTTCACTTACATAGAGGCTGTAATAGCCTGTAAAATACATTGCGAAGGTTTTGTCATGTTTAGATGCATTTACACTGCTAAATGAATGTTTGTCACTAGTTTTTAACAAGTTTCCCGCCACAATGTTAAGGGAGACAATCTGGGATGTGGGCTACCTCATGAACAGTGTCCTCGAGTTATTTTAAAAGCTTCAACTCTCAGAATTCTCACAGAGAAGCGGAAAGCAGTCAATTTGACCTTTGACCCAGATATCACACTGACACATCACAGATTCAGGAAAAACACTCTACCAGGAAGTAGAACTGATGCAAATGCGAATATGTGAAGGAAAATGAACTCTTTAACATTTAAATGTGAGTTATTTTATATAATTATTTAAATATCTATGTTATAATTCATAAAATATGTCAGTTATAATGATTTTAAATGATGCAGTTTCTTGTAGTAAGTAAATGTCTTATTTTAGAAGGCATAGAAAATGAAACATTTATTCAAGTGTTTTTGAAAATCTACTTGACTGCAGCATACTAATCTGTGTTAATAACTTATGTTCCAAACATATACATTACTATAACTCATTTAATTCATCTGACTGACAAGCATAAATAACTTTATAACTCTATTCTGGAAGAAATTGTCATGTGATATATTTTAAAGCAGTAGTATAGACATACAAAATACAGATGGCTTTTTACAATAATGCAAGTGTTTCTGAGAATTTGCATAACTATGCAGTATGATTTATAACAATTTCTATAAATATAATATTTTATTCTATTGACAATAATGAGTATGAGTAAAATGCTCATATACAAGCAATTCAAGGTTTTTTGAAGCTGTTGACTGCATTTACATGACAGAAAATAGATGCATCTTAATATATGTAATGTCTGAACCATATTAGCCAAAGTTTTTGATTTAAATGAATGTTAGAACTTATTTTTACATACTTTGAATAAATTAATATGTAAATATGCCTTCCTTTTTTTTTTTCTCTCTCTCTTTCTTTCACTCTCTCTCCCTCTTTCACGTCTTTTATTTCTCTCTCTCCTCTTGGTTCCTAATATCAAGATTATTTGAATGCTATTTGAATACAAGTGTATTATATTACATAGATGTATATAGTAGTATGAATAGTTTAAAAAAAAAAAGTTTATTTTAGCTTATCTGATGATGTTTTATCAAATGTTTAGTCTTGTCTTGCTAGATAATTGAATTGAAAGCTGTTAATTTAAGTTAAATATAACCAGTATTAAATTGATAAGGTGGTAGCTGAGGTACTGCTGCTTAGGGTAGGGGGTTAACTTGAGTGGTAAATACTACTCTAAGTTGGAGTTTTTAACTCCAGGCTGGATGCAAGGTTTAATCCTTACATTATTTTCACTTGTTCACTGTTTTATGTATATAGTTTTGACATCCACAATATATTTTGTACACACATTGTCACTACAAACAAAATTGAATCCTATACAAAATCCCATAATAGATTCAATAAATACAGCTATATTTAAAGGTACACCTAAAGGAGGAGATGTAACATTACTTATGTTTTTATTTGTTATTTTGATCATAAGATTCTTAAGTTTTAAAAATGCCAAATGACATCTTTAAAAGGAATTTCTTTAAACATTAATGGATTGAATAATCCGTGTAAAAGGGCAAGCCTAATAAGATACATTAATTTACATAAGGCCAACTTAGTCTTCCTGCAAGAAACCCATCTCTTGAAAAAAGATATTGATAAACTAGCCACAAACAAATATACAGTATTGGTTAGTTCAGAGCACACTCAGAAAAAAAGAGGAGTGGCTATTTTATGGAATAAAAGTATGCCCATTCCTAAAACCATTAAGTCTTATCAGGATGACAAAGGGATGTTTTGTATGGTTACAATACAAATTAATGGGAAGACTTACACTTTAATTAATGTATATTGGATACCTGGAATTGGTATTAATACAGTGAAACATCATCTTGATAAGATCATATCATTCTCTATAGGAGATATTATTTTAGCTGGTGACTTTAATTGTATACTACATGAAAGTGATACTACCACTATAGGAAAAAGAATTACATCTAATGCAAAACATTTAAATGATTTTGCTAATTCTTATCATTTGAATGATATTAATAATCAGATAGATTCAAAATCATTACCATACACCTTTTTTTTTCTAACAGATACAAAACTTATTCAAAAATAGATAGGGTCTTTATTTCTAACCAGATGGTAACAGATTTAATTAATTCCAAAATCATTTCATGTCCTATATCTGATCATAATTCAATTGTTTTTGAATTCATGATAAAAAATACTCATAATGTTCAGATCAAAAGGATACCATCATACTTAACTCAACTAAAAGACTATAAAGAATATATACTTTCAGAAGTAAAACATTTTTTAGACATAAATAATACTCCTGAAGTTTCCATTGTCTATGTTTGGGATGCCTTAAAATCACATCTATATGGACAAAGTATCAGATGGTATAATAATAAAAGGAAATCTTGGGATAAGGAATTGTTAGATATTCAAAGTAAATTAGACTCTTATAAACATAATAATAAAGAAAATATTATGGACAAGAAAGTTATTGAAGAAATAAACAAACTAAATGAGAAATACAAAGAAATTTTAACTCATAAAGTCAAAATAACTTTAGAGAAATACAAGTTTTTGTCTTATTCAATAAGCCCCAAATACTTACATAGACTTAAAAATAAAACAAAAAGGTTGAATAAACAAAACCATATCAAAGAAATCTTTTCTCTAAGGAAAAAGAAGAATGTTTCTAGTATACCATAAATACTACATGAATTTAGAAATCACTTTCACAAAATTAACCATAATAACATTAACATGGAACCTAAAGATAAAATAAAGGAGTTTATAACCACAAACATGAATAAAAAGCTTAATAAACAACAGATTAAAGTATTAGACAAAAATATTTCATATACAGAGGTTATTACACAAATAAATAAGCTTAAATCAAACAAAGCACCGGGTAATGATGGTATTATACCAGAGATATATAAAATCCTTTCTAAAAGTACATATTCATTAATACATAAGGTTTTTATTTTGGCCCAAACTGAGTTAATAACCCCCCCCCCCCATCTTGGCAATATAAGTTTATTTCGCCAATTTTAAAACCTAATAAAGATCCAACTAGATGTACTTCATATCGGCCCATCTCATTACTTAATGTTGATTATAAAATGTTTATGAGTATTTTTGCTGATAGATTGAAGACAATCATCCCCGGCATTATAGATATAGATCAGACAGGCTTCATTGTAAATAGAAATACTTTTGATAATATAAGAAGAACTTTAACATTAATTGATTTTGCAAATAGGAAAAAGAAAGATTTAAGACTTATTAGTCTTGATATAAGTTCAGCATTTGATTCAGTAAGTTGGGACTATCTGTTTACCTTACTGAAGTGCACAAACTTCTCAGATGCATTTGTAAATCTAATTGAGCATTTATACAAAGGAACATTGGCTTATATTAAGGTAGGAACATATGTTTCACAAAAAATACCCATTTTTAAAGGTACAAAACAAGGATGTCCACTTTCTCCACTATTATTCACTTTAGTAATGGAGCCTTGGGCTAATTTGATCAGAAACAGTACTGACATAGAGGGTTTTGAAATAGACGAAAATTCAACTTTTTGCAGATGATGTTCTAATTACATCAGCAGGATCTAATTCTTCTATGCAGTCTCTAATTGATAAAATGATGAATTTTAAAAGTATTTCTGGTTTAATATTCAATGAAGAAAAAACTAAAATACTACCTATATATACACGAAAAAATATTCTCATTAGTGATTTTACTAAATATGTACCCAATTCAGGTCAGATAACTTATTTAGGTATAATACTATCTAAAGATATTAAATCTATTATATATAATAATTATAATACCTGTTTTCTTAATATACAAAATCTTTTTAATACCTGGAATAATATGTTTTTACTATGGAGGAGAGACTTACAATTATTAAAATGATAATATTCCCCAAGATTTTATACTTAATACAATCAATAATACTTCCACCTACAAAAATAACTATCAAGAAACTGAATACACTAATGTTAAATTTCCTATGGGCACCTAATAGACCTAGGATTGCATTAAAGAAACATACTAATAGCTGGTTTCAAGGGGTATTTCTTTTCCAGACTTTAATTTATATACTATCTCTTCTATTGTAAAAGTTATTACTTTATTAATAGATCAGTCATATGTCACAAAATGGAAAGATTATTGGGAGCTAATTAGTATGCACTTCATGAAAATCTCCTTAACACATAAAAATATGATTGTAAATAACTCCATGTTATGGTTACTAAAGGAATTTTGTACTTCACCTATTACACCTAAACATATGGTTTGTTACCCATTAAATATTATTATTAGCTATCATAACTTTATATTCATGCACCCTAAGTATAGGGAATGGAATTTTATTATATTCCTATAATGTATACTCAGGGTATGCTTTTGTCATCTACTTCTGAAGGAACTCATTTAGCTATAGATAATGATCTAAAGTACTGGTATCAGTTGATATCTGATAATAAAGTTAAAAATCTAGATTTCTTAAAACAAGAATTTGATCTAAGAGAAACTTGCTGGTTAGAGGTTCAGACCTTTAGACAACATCTCATTAATAAAATAGATCTAATGTCTATAACAGTTAAAGAATCTATTCCAACACTGATTGATTACTTGATATTAAATTTACAACATAAAGTTTCTGATAAAGTTAAACTTTCATACATACATAAAATTATCAGACAAGAAACTTTTTACAGTGTAGATACATACTGGAATTATTTCACTTCTATTAATGGGGACCCACCAAATCAACAAGATAAACAATATATATTGGAATCTGCCTATAGAACTACATCTTCCATTGTCTGGAGACTTTATACATGGAAATTTTTACATAGATCTTTTATACACCTTTGATGATGAATAAAATAAATAATAAAGATAATCTATGTAAGAGATGTAATGTAGAAATTAATACTGACTGGGCTCATATGTTTTATGACTGTATAAAATTGAAAGAATACTGGAAGTCAATTAATGAATTTTTGCAGGCTCTTTTACAGATAATTTCATTATTTCTAAATCTCTTATATTATTCAACAAACCTGTACCTCAAAGTGTTAAAAAGGTTAAGCTTCCCTTGTTATGGTCTATTCTAGCAGTGGCTAGGAAAATAATAACCAGAAATTGGATTTCAGATACACCTCCTTCGTTCAATGAATTTAAAATGTTGTGAATATAGTGTGCCATATGGAAATAAACACAATTAGGTCAAGAACAACTAGAAAAACATCTTATTATATTGTATGGGATAATTTACAAAATTTGTTAAAAAAATCCTAATTTCAATAGCATGGTATTTTAGTTTAATTAATTGATCTGATTGTAGTGGATGTCTTTGTAAATACTTTAGTTGTTTTGTTGAATGTTATAATCATATCTATTTTTAATTACTTGTATAAAATTGTTATGATATTTCTCTTGTATGTTAAAACAATAAACCTGTTTTGAAAAAAAAAAAAAAACAAGGGGAACCAATACCTGTGGAGACTAAAGTATGTGTAGCACTTAGAATATTAGCTATAGGAGCCTTCCAGAGACCAACAGGGAATATGCTGGGTTTGTCACAGGCATCACTATCCAGGATCCTCCATCAATTCCTGAATGCTATGCTAAAACATGCCAGTGACTACATACGTTTTATCCATATACCTGAGGACAGAGCTACAACTATGCAGATTTCTACCCTGTAGCACACTTCCTTGAAGTTTTGTGTGCCATAGACTGCATGCACATTGAAATGAAAGCACCACCCGGAGAACAGGGAAGAGTGTACATAAACAGAAAAGGCACCCACTCCATTAACTGCCAGGTCATGTGTAATGCTAAGGAAATTATCCTGAATGTGTGTGTTGGCAACCCAAGTAGTTACCACAACTCTGATATCTGGCATAACTCTCAACTGTATCAGAGTTTTTCTAGGGGGGGTATCCCACAAGGTCATTTACTGGGGGATCCAGAGTATACACTCAAGTCGTGGCTGATGTTGTCCATCAGATGTTTCTCAGACCCACTGAAGAACGCTATAACGAGGCACACAATCAAACAAGAAATATCACAGAGTACATGTTTGGGCTGCAGTCACAGTTCTAGATACTAGATACCTTAGGGAGAGCCCTACAGTACAATCCCCATACTTGTTTTGAAATTTTCACTGTCTGTGCTATCCTTCACAATCTTATTCTGAGAGAAAAGCTTCTGCAGGAACAGCATCACAAACACCACCACCACTGGCAAGTTAACCACAGCCACATGCAGGTGAGGAGTCAGAGGAGTGAACCACTTGCCGCTATGAGTGTAGGTAGATGTAGGTGTGCACAATATGCCCTTGCCCTGGCCAAGTGGTGATGGATAGCACACATGCTCACTACCTAAAGGGGTAAAACCTTCATCTTATGCACATACAAGCAGTAAAATGAATACCAGGCAATGTTCACAACCTGTACTTACCCATGTAATGGCTGTGTACTGCTAGCATGACTCAGAATCAGCCTCAAATTACAACTTTTGTAACTGACAGACTATCAAGGTAAGTGTTGAAGCTGGAATAGGAAAATAAATGGCTAATAACACAAATGAATGGCAGATCCTTGCATACTGTTACTTGCTGATGTAATTAAGTAGAAGGCGGGTGCTTTTTTCAGCAATTACATCAATATGTGACAGGATTGACTTATGTCAGTAGATGCATTCTCTATCAATTAATAGGCCTTATGCATCAAAGATACACACATTACAAAAACCTGTAAGAAAGCAGTACAGTTTTAAAAAGTGCATCACAAGCACTTATATACTAAGCACATAGTCAGCTATTCACCATGGGTATCGGACAAAAGAGTTATGTATCCCTGAATCAAAAAGATATAACATCAAGGATATGGCACAGTTATCAACTGCACAGGCTGTTGGAGGGGGCAGGAGGCCAAGGCTGACACAAAATGTAGTGAGTGCATGTGAGTAAGAAAGACAGGCAGGCAGACATTTAGATAAATTATTAAATAGCCACTGAGATAAAGTATCAAATAGCCACCGAGACAGAGTGAGCTGTAAGTCTCATGAATGACACATGTAACTGTTATGTGTGTGTGTCTGTATGGGCATTCAAGTTGAAATGTGTGTATATATCTGCAAGAACACAGCCAAGCTCTGTGCTAGTTCTATGTCCTGGTATGTCAGACAGGTGTAAGCTGTGCATGGTAGCGGTAACAATTCATAATCATTGCCACCAAGTGTGAGAACCTCTGCCAGGGGTTGCACTGGCACATCCATGGTCAGATGAGCTGCTGGTACCTGGACATGACTGATGTCTGCTGGACAAACTCTCCTCGCAAGTATGCCTAGGACTATGAACCCCAGGCCTACCATGTCTGCTTGTGGACACCTCAATCACTGATGGAGCAGTGGAAGTAGTGCCACTACAGCAGCATGACTGGGCACAACCATGTTGGCTAACATCAGATGATGCTGCTGACCTACATCCACATGGATGCCATCACCCTCACAGCAGATGTTTCATCACGGACACTGCCCATTCCTTTGTGTCATTCATCAGATCCATTGAATCGGCCACATTGTAGAGACAGTCACACAAGTCAGCCTGTGCCACAACTACAATCCTAAGCATGTCCCCGGATGGCCTAGTCGAACAAATCTGTGCCTCCATGATGGCCCTAAACATATGTTGAGTGGCACATAAAGACACACCAGGATCAGGTGGAGACTAGATAGCAGACTTCCTCTGAGCACCCCCAACAACCCTCCTGCATGACACCTCATCCGGATTTTGGTTACAGCTGGAGTCAAATGGCAATGAAGCTGTAGTAACCACACCCTGATCAAGTGTGCTACTTTCCACCTGTCCAATATCTGAGAGTTTACTCGAATAGGTATGCATAAGCCTCCTGACTGTGTCTAAGGGAAATACATGGGATGACTGAATGTCAACCTCAGTGTCAGATTCAACCTCTGCAACCCTTGATTGTGTCTGTGTTTGGTCACCATCATCATCAGGGTTTGCCGATACTCTAACATCAGGATTACCTGTGATAATAAACAACAAACACAGTAGTGAAATTAATACCTACACCAAATATTTAAAACAATTCATATAATAACAAACTAACCCCGGTCACATTATCATCTCACACATACAGATAAATGTATATATCTGACAAATTTTCATCAGTAATCAAAGAAAAATGTTTGGCTTACCTTGTGTAGATGACTCCATACTTGGTAGGGAAGATGGTCTTAAATAAAATGAATCATCACAATTGCAATAACACAGTGAATACACAGTTTTTGCCTGTATGTCCATTAACAACAATTTTAACTCTAACTTGGCTAACTTGTCCACCCAAAGACCATGTGTAATAAACATAATTGTGTTAAGTCTATTAGTTTATCAATAGTTTCATCCAAAAATTAAAAAAAATCTATCTTTTTAGAAGCTGACAAGTCTGCAAGTGTTGTGGAAGAATGCTTTACTATATAATTCAGGTGGAGAGTGGATAGTAGACCTCCTCCGAGCACCCCCAACAACCCTCGTGCATGGCACCTCACCCAGACTTTGGCTATGGCTGGAGTCAAATGACAATGAAGCTGTAGAAACCACACTACCCTGATCAAGTGTGTTACTCTCCACCTGTCCAATATGTGAGAGTTCAGTGAAGTAGGTATGCATAAGCCTACTGACTGTCTCTGAGGGAAATACATGGGATGACTGAATGTCAACCTCAGATTCAGATTCAAATTCAACCTCTGCAACCCCTGATTGTGTCTGTGTTTGGTCACCATCATCATCAGGGTTTGACAATACTCTGACATCAGGTGGTAAGAGTCCTACACATCCAATGTCAGGATTACCTGTGATATTAAGCAACAAACACAGTAGTGAAATTAATGGTTACCTATTACAAAATCAAAGTTACGGAACTTTGAATACAATATAGTCTACACCATATGATTGAAGTTCCGTAACTTCAAAATAAAAAAAAATAATAAAACAAAGAAAACGTACCCTGATGGGTTAAGGCAGGAGGGCAAGTCCAGCTGCATCCCCCACACCCCCCCCACTACTTAAATATACCAACTCCAAGATTGCACTTTAATTTACTATGGCGCGGAAAGGGAAGATTTCCCTTTCCTACACTGTAGCGCGATCTCAGAGTTGATATATTTAAGTAGCGGGGGGTGTGGAGGGTGCAGGGGGGCTTGCCCCCCAGCCTACACCCTTTACTTTTTCTTTTTTTTTAATGTTTATTTTGAAGACTTCAAATTTTAAATTGTTTGATCATTAACGGTCGACCTTTGGTGATTTGACCAATTGAAAATTTGATGTTCCAATAGGAACCCAAAATTAATACCTACAGCAAATATTTAAAACAATTCATATAATAACAAACTAACCTCGATCACATTATCACACCCACCTCACACATACAGCTAAACGTATATATCTGACAAATGTGCATCAATAATCAAAGAAAAATGTTTGGCTTACCATGTGCAGATGACTCCATACTTGGTAGAGAGGATGGTCTTAAACAAAATGAAGCAATGTAAGGATGCAATCATCACAATTGCAGTAACATAGTGAATACACAGTTTTTGCCTGTATGTCCATTAACAATAATTTTAACTCCTACTTGGCTGACATGTCCACCCAAAGACCATGTGTAATGAACATAATTGTGTTGTTAAGTCTATTAATTTATCAATAGGTTCGTCCAAAAATAAAAAAAGATCTATCTTTTTAGAAACTGACAAGCCTGCAAGTGTTGTGGAAGAATGCTTTACTATATAAGCAAATCTTAGAACTTGACATATGTAAACTTACCTAGAACCTATTCCTGGCACATACTTGTCCTCCAAGAAACACCAGCACTGACATCAATCACATGTTTGTGTGCAGTTTCCACCGAGCCCTCTGGATCTCTGACAGTGGACAAGAACTCTTTATTTGGTGTCAGTGGTGGCTCTGTAGTAGTCACCCCCCTGTAGCCAGCTGTTTATAGGCAAATGCAGATGCTCCCCTCTGAGCTGATGAAATCATATTAGTGGCCCTATGATGCACCTGATCATAAGTCCTGGTGCATCCCAATATGGCACTGACATCACTTATTATCTGATTCCAAATCTATATTCTCTCAGCTATATCCCCATGTCCTCTCTCAAGCAGAAAGGCACCATGGCACCTAAACGCCTGCACTATGATGTCATTTTCAAAGTCACTGAAAGGGGGTTTACATGGACTTGTACACTTGAGTGCCATGATCCTATCTGACATAAAACAAAAAAATATACAATACATAAATATCACATAATTAAATTCCTGTTCATATACACATATATATTTTCAACATTATGCACTGGAGAGACACATTTCAGTTATTTAACCTGAAAGTTATGTGGTTGTACCATATCACACTCACACACAAACCAATGTTTGGTCCAAAACAAGGAATACCACTTTAGTAATGCTTGTTTTCCAAGAAAATAACAGGATGACTACACAGTTTAAAGAGCAGACCTCTTGAAACACAACTTTTGTTGTGGCAACACACAAATGGTACTTGGCTTCCCTACCCTCAAAACATCATACAAATAGGAAGTTTGTACAAACCAAGGAACACCATATTCAACTGTTATATATGCTTTTATCAGAATTTTCACAAAATGTGTACATATTTACAACCAAAATGTCAATTTTATATGATTGCCAGTAACCTCTCACTGTACTCAGCACTCCCCCGTAGGTGTCTATGGGCCATCCCTGTGTCTTTTTGATAATACAGTACATTACATTTCCCTGAAATAACATAGAGGATTGTAAGATAACCAGTTTTAACAATAACACTTATGGTAAAAGTTAATAAGCTGCCTATCTGAGAAAATGAAATGCCTACCAAAAATGCCTATGGAAACAGTGAACTATAAGAAGTGATACAGATAAAAGCTCCATTTTTAATGCATATATATATATATATAACACATTTATTTGTAACATGTTAACAAATCTAGACTGCACTTGAAAAATACAATCATACCTCAGGAAGATCAAAAGCCTTCTCTGCAGATAAATCAAAAGGAATATCAGTCTTCTGTGTGTTCTCCAAATTCACAAGTCTCTTTACGTTCAAGTTCCCTAGCTACATGATTACCTTTTGGTAGTGTAGATTCAGGCCTCTGAAAATGGTGAAGATGTACATAAGGTGTGCACTTATTAGAATTGCTGAATCCCAAACTTTTGACTTTGTGTAGCATGTGTAAACCTAGTGCAAACACTACCTCAGTGGTATCTGCTAATGAATTGCAATTGTGAATGATTAGTGGGAGAGAGAAGGAAGAAAGGAAGACACAACAGCAGTTCAGACTACCTTACCTGGATTGGATGTGTCACCCAGGATACACTTACAAAGCATAGATATAACTTTAGCTAGCTTTTAAATGGAAGTGAGCAGCACGCATTTCTCATTTTTGTTCACTAATGTACAAACTCTCCTGCCTTTGCTGAAAACCGTTTTTCACTGATATGTCATTTTGTCATACATTTAATGGACAAAGATACAAAATGCCCTACAGACTGCATGGCTAAGTGTACAACACAGAGAAGAATGAACACAATACAAAGAGAAAACAGAGCTGCATCAGTGCAGTGTGATTAGTCATTACATCTGTAAACAAAGCATGCACAAATAACTGAGAGTGTACAAGTGTATATGTCTTGTTAATACTGTGGAGGAAATGGGACTTGCTTGTGTGCACAATGATTTGCATTCATGTTGCAAAGCTGTTTTCATAGCAAAGAGAGATAAGACATCCCTAGTGTATTTTGTAGGTTCATTACTATAATAGTTCAAATCCACCATTGTGTAAAAACCTGTAACGTGTGTTGAAATGTATTTTGTAATGTTTATGTTACTTTTCTAAAATATTAATATTTGTGTAGCATGCAGTTTAGCGCAAATGTGGTGAAACGGATAAATAAATAAATTAAAATTAATAGACGTTGCTTCTATTATAAGGATAGCTTAAATGACAGCTGAGAGTAAAGTGTGTGTGTAGCACACCTGGTAAACATAAAGAAGTATAAACCACATAGGACATGTAGATCATGGTTCAAGCCCCACGTTTACCTTTTAATGAAAAGAAGTCAACACTTAGTACAAGAATAATAAATGTTCAGCTTTGCCTGTCTCATCTGTGAATTGCTCACCTCCACACAAACACAGCATAATGGCTCAAACAACAGGCAAACATTGTAATTTTCAGAAAAGATGCATTGTTACATCTTCTGCCTTCCACTGTGCAAACACGCTAAACATCCTTGTGTGGCAGTCACCATGTTTCCATAACACCTGCAGTTCTACAATACTTGAAGACAATAAGCAGACACTGTCAATCTCAAGAAGATACACTGATACTTCTTTATTTTTCTGTTGTACAAACACTCAAATTGACATTGCACGGTGGTCAGCATGCTTCCACAACAACTACAGTGCGACTTGCATTCCATCTCCAAGAGAGCAATGTAGGCACCACTACAACAACCTGAAAATGTGCAAGCAGGCACATCTCAGCCAGTGGCTGGATGAGTTTAGGACTGCTGACATCCCACAGTTTTGTAAGTATACAGATAAAGATACTTTAAATTACAGTCAAAGCTGAAGATAGGCAAGACTGGTATGTATAATGCACTTCTCTTTTTCTCTCCTCTTTATTTACAACTGCTCAGGAGTTTGCATTGAACATGGAAGCCCATGATAAATGTTTAAAAAGACTAAGAGAAGGAAGGGATATATATGCAGCACAAAATAGTTATAATTGTTTAAAAGTATTACTCTTCTATATATTAGCAGCAAATTAAGCACACATATCTTAATTGTAAAAATCAGGCATGCATGATGCATTCTTTAGCTCAAGAGAATTAAGACATCCCTAGTGTGTTTTGTAGGTTCATTACTATAATAGTTCAAATCCACCATTGTGTAAAAACCTGTAAGGTGTGTTAAAATGTATTTTGTAATGTTTATGTTACTTTAATAATGCAGGTAACAATATTACTAATGAATTCCTGAAGCATCTTAACTTTTATCATTGTTATACACAAACTTTCCTATGCAAATAAGCTTTTATCCTGTTGCTTTAAACTGAGTAGGAGTCAGTTGTAATAATGTATTCAAATGTTGTGAAAAAGACAAAAACAACTGATGGCAAAACCAAAGTAATACAACAAACGAGAGGCTCCCAGTACACTCCAACACTTCATAATTTATTGTAGTTAGCACTTTCACTGGGGTCAATACTCCAGCTTCTTCAGACTAAAAAATTACATAGACTTTCCACAAACTTAAAAACCCACTTAAAAATCATACATCCAATAAAAATCGGACAACAATAATGATGTCACTAAAACAAGTTGCAGTTTAAAGCAACAGGATAAAAGCTAGTGAAACACTAGTCATTCAAACCAAGCAGAATGCTGTTCCTGTATATGCTCAGTTTGTAATTACAGAAATATGCAAACCTATCTTGCCCTATTGCAACAATGTTTTTGTGTCAAAAATAGTTACCATATTAAGCAAGTAAAGACTGCTTTAGTCATATGACTACAAAATCCTGGTTCACTGTGCATAATGTTAACAATAATGCAGGTAACAATATTACTAATGAATTCCTGAAGCATCTTAACTTTTATCATTGTTATACACAAACTTTCCTAAGCAAATAAGTATATATACGTTTGAAGATGCTCTAAAACATAATGCAGTTTAATGCTTAATTCATTAAATGCCTGCACACCATTATCTAGCGAGTGCTTTCATTTTAATAAACATTTTATTGATAGTGCCTCATTCAGCCCTGGTAGTATGTGGGCTCCCATCCAAATTTACCATTCTAACTCTGCTTCCTCCAGTTCTAACTCCCAAGGACTTGGTGTAGAATGGGTTAGAGACTTCCTCCACCTAAAGAGCTTAGAGGACAATGATATTTATGTCATTGAAACACTCCTAGAGATTGTCCTGGCTAATAACTTTCTTTACTTCAACAATCAGCTCTTTTTACAGAAAAGTGGGGTAGCCATGGGCGCCCCATGTGGTAGCAGTTTTGCTAGTAGTGTTATGGCTTACTGGGAAAGAGTATTCTTATTTAAAAGCTTGAAGTTTAGGGAATATGTAGCCTTGTACACTAGATACCAGGACGACATGTTCCTACTATGGAAAGGTGAAGTATCCCTGATTCAAGCATTTATAGATGAAATTACAGCACTTACTAACTTTTTAGACTTCATGTTCCAAATAGGGTCTGAAGAGATAGACTTCCTTGATATCCACCTGACTAAGGATTGTCCAATTATAGATTTAGGACAACCATCTTCCGAAAGCCAACCTATTCTAATGCGTTCCTACATTTTACAAGCTGCCACCCGCTACACCAAAAGAAAGCGGTAGTGAAAGGGTAGGCAGTAAGGGCAGCCAGAACGGTCTGTGATTTTGTAGACTTCCTTACAGAATGTGAACTTTTAGAATCTATGTTTTGTAAGAGGGGTTACCCACTGGCCTTCGTTGAACAGATCTTCGACAAAGTCGTTAACAAAAGATGTTCAAGATATTTTTCTCCCTTGGTGTTTAAAGGGTATGATATAGCCCCCTCCCTACCACAGGTTGACTTAGACACTAGCTCCACATGTGAACTAAGTTCTAGGCAGGCTATTAGATTTTTGACAACTTATTCCTTAGATTCTCAACATATTAGAGAGATTGTTAGTAAGAATTGGGCTTTTATCTTGGGAGATCATTGCCTAAGGAAATATTTTAGTCAAGTTCCCCAATTAACATATAGAAGGGGTTTGAACTTGAAAAGCCTGGTGGAGAACCCTAAAAAAACAATAAAGGGTTGTATAGGTATGAGTAAACGTGGTAGATGCCATCAATGTAAATTCATTAATGTAACCAATAAAATAAAAATTATAGCTAGAAAATACTTTTTGGAGGGCAAATTCAACTGTGATTACCAGGGGGTGATCTACGCAGCAGTCTGTGATCACTGCGAGGCTTTCTACATAGGGAAAACTGAGAGAAAGATAAAACAAAGGATTTATGAACATCAGTATAATATAAACAATGTTATTACCAACAATTTAGCAAAACATAGCTTGGAATTCCCTCTCCATAGGTTTTCATTTGTAGCGATACAAAAAGTAGACGGGAAGTTAAGAGGAGGTCCTTTGGAGTTAGAACTGGAGGAAGCAGAGTTAGAATGACAAATTTGGATGGGAGCCCACATACTACCAGGGCTGAATGAGGCACTATCAATAAAATGTTTATTATGAATTAAGCATTAAACAGCATTTATGTTTTAGAACATCTTCAAAAGTATATTATAAAATCAGTTACTTATTTGCATAGGGAAGTTTGTGTATAACAATGATACAAGTTAAGATGCTTCAGGAATTCATTAGTAATACTGTTACCTGAATTATTGTTAACATTATGCACAGTGAACCAGGATTTTGTAGTCATATGACTAAAGTAGTCTTTACTTGTTTAATATGGTAACTATTTTTGACACAAAAACATTGTTGCACTAGGGCTAGATAGGTTTGCATATTTCTGTAATTACAAGCTGAGCATATACAGGAATAGCATTCTTCTTGGTTTGAATGACTAGTGTTTCACTAGCTTTTATCATGTTGCTTTAAACTGCAACTTGTTTTAGTGACATCATTATTGTTGACAAATTTTTATTGGATGTATGATTTTTAAGTGAGGTTTTTAAGTTTGTGGAAAGTCTATGTAATTTTTTAGTCTGAAGAAGCTGGAGTATTGACCCCAGCGAAAGCGCTAACTACAATAAATTACTAAGTGTTGAAGTGTACTTGGAGCCTCTCGTTTGTTGTATTAAATTCAAATTTTGTGGGTTCAAATTCTACAGGTAACAAATGCATTGTAAAATTATTAAATATTAATTTTAATTTCAACAAAATTGGCACAAATGCCATGTTGTTAACTTAATCTATATTATTTGAAAAAGCATATGTGCAATATACACCTATTTCAAAGATTACTTGGAACAAGAATCAGTCCTAGTTTGCAGTTTTCAAAAAGTATAATTAATGTAAAAGTAAAACTATATTTATACTGTAGTAATTTATTGTATGTGACATATGATGGTTGTAATTATCTTTTTTATTTTATATGTGCAGTCAGAATGTTCTGGTGTCATCAATTTCTGAAAACTAAAAATGATTTCTAGTACAGAGAGGTAGACCAACCAATGCGTATCATCCCGCCACCCCTCCAATGGCTGATGCACTGATGCCCAGCAGATATGGGATGAAAACTGGCAGTACTGCCTCTGCAACCCCTGCACTACCTGGACTCTCAGCATCAGGTAGCATTAGCCCTGCAGCTAGTGCATGATACCGTCCAGGAGAATTGATGGAGGTGGCGATTTTGTCACCCATCAGGAGCTGCCAGGCATATTGCATGAGACCATAGAAGGCACATTGGTGCATGCCTCAGTTGTATGGAAAAGACGTCCACTGGAATGTTGCAAAATCAAAAATGCCAAGCACTCCAACATCAAGCTGAGGAAGAGGAAGGGGGTGATGATGACAGTTTTGAGGGTGAGGACTATATTCTCACTATCTCCATGTTTGATTGGCATGGGTCTCCGATGTCCCCTCCCTATCCTCAGTCATGATGTCCCCCAACTTTTTGTTTCCCTCAACATCCCTGACTCTGTCTTGTCCGTGCTGTTTGTCTGCAACTGCTTCCTCACCTACCCAACCTATGTGACCCTGACTTACCTACATTCCTTACCCAACATTCTTCACTTAGTAAAATAAAATCAAAAAATGAGTACCTGTCCCACAGGAAAAAAAAATCATCTTATACATAGCTCTCCACTTCACACATGTGTCTTCTCGACACACTTGATTTGGTTCAATTGGCTATACAACATGATTGTGTTGTTATCACCCATATTTGTTGAGGTGACAGTCCAAATTCAACTAATATTCTGTCCTTGTTAATTTTACACTATTGAAGAAGTGGATAGTCTTGGTTCTGTGTATCCTTATATTGCTTCCCCTTTGTCCTTCCCCCTGCTTACCCCCAACCCCATTTCACCACATTCCTATCTACCCCTTTTTCACACCTTTAATCTGGTCAAAAATTAGAATCATACACCACACACATGGCAGAAATGCCCCCCTAGTAAAGCCCTTCATTTTTTGTCCTCTGGATTTTGCAGGGTTTGGTATCATACAACAATGCTGAGTGATGGTAAATGTCTCTTCATGTCCTTTGGCATGGTGCAGTTACCTCTATGAAATGCTGCTTAAACTCAGTGCACTAAAGATACAGTTAAAGCAGAGTAAAGGACTCAAATTATATATGTACTGTAACATTTATTTGCACTGATGAATGTATAACACTGCAAATCCATATATACTGTTGACATAAATCAATTGACTGATGCTCATTTTTATACACTACTTCACTGTAGTTATTGCCTCTCACATTTGGAAAAATTATCACATTAAATACATAATGCCATCCTGAGAAACTGAGTGAAACAATTAGATTGAGCTGGATTTGAAACCTGTCTCATTTGTGCTCAAAATATAAACCACCTGCTGTTATAGCTACTGCCACAGAGAAAGTTAGGCATTAAGCATTTTTATTACGCTCACTACTGTCCAAAGTGCTGACTGCCATGCCCCTCTGCTTAGCATGTTTGCATAGCAGAAGACAAACCAATGGAAGTTACTACTTTCTTACTAGTTAAGCAGAGGCTTGCATTTGCTTGGCACTTAACTCCACACAAATGTGGAAAGCAATGGCAAACAATCCTGTCTTGGTTTGTGATTTGTTGTGGAGGTGACTGGTAACAACAGTTTTATTTGAATTTATATTGCATTTGTTATCACTATTTTTAACTGTTTGTAGGTAGGAAGAGACTGCTTATTAACAAGCTTTACTTTGATTCATATTTTGTTGTTTTACTTTTAGTTTCACTTTTGGTTGTGAGAGAGGGATAGGTTTTGGGCAGTCAACACAAGGGGTCTAGACAGCTATACATTTGCACAGACTACAGAGAGCAAATTTTGAGCATATCAAAACAATCCTGTCTTGGTTTGTGATTTGTTGTGGAGTTGACTGATAAGATAAGTTTTATTTATTTTTACTGTTAAAAGGAGGTGTGATTGCGAGCTATAGTGAGCGACATAAAGAAATTACAACTTCTGTCTGCCTGGTAGAACTTGTATGGTCAGAACAACTTTATTGTATTTTATTATTTAGTTGGCTAATGCTGGTGTAATTTTTGTCATAGAAGTTGATTTAAGTGCCTTTGAATTCTTTGCTACTGACTTTGTGTAATTTTTTTCCTTTGAAATATTTTATTCAATTAAAGCTGAATATGGATTCCTTAAATGAGTATGCAATTAACAATTTGCTAATGCACAAATATCTTGTACAGTGTAATAAATGCTATGCATATTTAAAGGTAACAGCTGATAACACTGGTGATCTTTGTTCCTCGTGTCAAAAGTTGGATGATTTGCTTACTATTGTTAGAAGCAAATCTCGACTTAATGATGATGATTGCACATGTGCAATTGGCATGATTTGGAGAACTGTTGTATCATATATTAATGACTGGACTGATGAACTAAATAATGTTAGGCATAGAACAAATAGAACAAATTTGGAAATGATGCATCTATTTTCTGCAAAGAACATTCAACTCCTATGAAACATGATGAGGCCCCTGAGAACTATGGAATTGTGGATGCAAGTACTAAGCAATCTGAGGATCCAGTTTGTTTAGAAGGAAACAAAAAAAAAAGAAAGGAAGACATTCTCAACAAATAACAAGGAAGAAAAAGAAACTGACTAATGACTTTAAAGGAAAGAGAATACTTTAGTAAAAAGGATTCAGCTTTGTTATGTAATACACTGGTGACAGGGAATTAAGATATCTGTCTATCAGGAAACCACCAGTCTACAAAAAAGGAATCACCTTTCCAATGGAAAAGGTAGAAAAAAGAGGCAAGGGGCAGGTGAAAAGCAAGAAATCAAAACTGAACGTGGAAGAATTGAAGAATATTACTGTAAGAAAAAAGAAGAGAAAGACAGATGTTGACTACATGGCTCAAGCTGTGGATTTACAATGCCAGCTGGATGAGAATTTAATATGCAGTGAAAACAGTGGAATTAATAAGACTAATATTGATGAAGATCTATCCTTCGTAACAATTGATAGAGCAGAAATGACTGTATTAGAAGGTGAAGATTCTTCAGAGATGGTCAGCAAAGCTATTTGTGTAATTGGAGATTCAGTTATTAGGGGAACTGATACTTATATTTGCAGAGATGATAATGAACATCGAGTAGTGTTATGCTTGCCAGAAGCAAAAATAGAAGATGTGAAACAAGCCTTGCAAAGCATTAATGTAAGGAAGTATGGATCTGTTTTTATTCATGTTGGTACAAATTATGTCACCAACAAAGATTCTCTGACTGTTAGTCGGGAACTGACAGCCCTCCTAGATAGTATAGCTCATACGCGTTTATATCATGTTATCGAAAGATGAAAATAGCGAACACTCTTTCATCAGCCCCAAAACATCTAAACATGAAAATATTGAACATTCAGAACAGTGAATTTTTTCCCATGGAAAAAAAAATTGCTGCTCCGAAACACATACACACAACACAAGCACATCAAACAAACAGCAACCACACACATACACTTAAATTCCTACATCTAATGCTACACTAAACTAAACATACACTACTATCTACCCACTTACCTTAACCCAAACCCTAACCCTAAGGTCCATCACTATCGCACAATCACCTAACCCATGCCCTAACCCTAAAGTTTGTCACTATCGCACACACGCCTAACCCGCCCCCAACCCTAACTCACTTAACCCGCCCCTAACCCTAATGTACAAACAATCGCGCACTTACCTGAACCCATCCTGTAACTTTCCACCACAGTGCTAAGAATAGCGAAACCATAGAAACAGCCAACCAAATTCTTTCCTGAGGAAAGAATTTGCTGTTCTGCAGCTTTGCTATTCTTAGCGTTTGCTGAATAGTGTTCGATATCAGAACATTCAAAGTTTTAATACTTCAATGTTCTGATATAGACCCACTTGTACTGGTGTTAGGGCATATTTTTCACAAATCACCTATAGAAAGGATAGTCAGGTCACTGAGAATGAAAAGATTTTTTGGATAAACACTTACATGGAAAAAATGTCCTGTTTTAAAAAATGGAAATGTGTAGAGCATCCAAGCCTTCTTTTGGGCACACATGTGTTCAGACAGGATGGTGTGCATTTGTCTAGATCAGGGAAGAGAATTTTTGCAGCAGATATTTTGCAGTATTTGACAAATACTAGCCAGGATTTTTGCCAGGTCAAAAATGTAACAGTTCACAACATTTGATGCATCTCTGATGGTTGTTAATGCTAGGAGCATTAATAATAAAGTTTTTTATTAGATAATTTGCTATGTTCCCACAAGACTGATGTTGTTATAGTTTGTGAAACATGGTTAAAGAACAATGACTGGAAACCAGTTCTGTCAGGGTATAAATGTTTTTACTGTAACAGACATTCTAACAAAAAATCAGGTGGAGGTGTTATGATAGGGATTAAAGACAGCTATGAGACTTGTGATTATTATATGTTCGATGATAATACCAATACTATAGACTGTGTAACTGTGACAATAAAGACAACCATGGAACATATAACAATTGCTGTGTACAGTCCACCAAAGTCAAGTGCAGATGACCTAGAGGAATTCATACATTTCTTACATGAAACACAGGAGGGAAGAATAATATTAGCTGGGGACTTAAATTTACCAGAAACAGACTGGAATAATATTGATTCAACAATGTTAGTAAAGAAATTATTCACAGAGGATATTCAGGAACAACAAATGCTTCAGATTGTAAAAAAAACTACCAGAGGACAGAAGTCAAGTTTTACCACCATTGACGTGCAGTGATCATGGGGTCATATAGGTTAATTTGTTGCTAGATAATTCTGCCAAACTGAAATCTAAGCCAATGCACAGAAGATTAATTACAGATTATAGGGAAGCAAAGCAGTTACTATATAAAACTAACTGGAGTGAGGTGTTCAGTGGAAAAACTGCAGATGGAATGTGGAAAGTTTTGAAAGATAAATTGTTTGAGTGAAAAAAGTAAAAAAAATGCTTAACATCAGGATCTAGGCACGCAACATCAGGGGGTATATTTCCATAAGAATAAGATTCCTGATTAAGGTGCGAGACAAAAAAGAAATGGAAGAGAGGTTGAACTACAACTTTGAAAACTGAAATAAATGAGCTGAACAAACAGATTAAGCATAGTGTTAGACAAGATCAAGAAAAATCTGAAGAAAATGTATATAAAGATATTGAGCATAATAGGAAAAGTTTTTATAGATACATAAGATGTGGAAGGAGTAAAAATACACAAATTGATAAACTGTGTGCAGATTCTAAAATTTATTCTCAGACACAACAGATTATATATTTACAAAATCTTATGCAAAACAGTTTGGCTCCACAAAAGGGGTGGTAAGTTGTCCTAGTGACATCCAGGTAACCCCAGATACTGGAATCAAATTAGATTATATTGAAAAAGAACTGTGCAAACTGGATCCAAACAAAGTGCATGGAGGAGATGGAATAAGTAACAATGACCTGAGAACACTTAAGCAAGAACTTACAATGCCATTACATCTATTATTCACTAGGTCATATAAATATGGGGAGATTCCTCAGGATTGGAGACATGCACTTATTAAAACTGTCTTTAAGTGAAAGGGAAGTAGGACAAACCCAGAATCATATAGACCCTTAAGTCTACTTTCATGTTGTGAAAAAATAATGGAGAAGGTAATACTGGATAAGATATTGTCAGAACTAGATAGGTTGGGACTTGAAACCATATATCAGCATGCCTATGTTGAAAATATATCTATTACCACCTGTAACATGATGTTCTATAACAATATAATAACAGCTATGAATGAAAAAGTGTGCTGTGATTCGATTCATATAGATTTAACTTCAGCATTTAACAGGGTCATGCACAAAACACTGATCAATAAATTAGTACAACTAGGTATTGCTGTACTGTTGATAAGACGGATAGCTGCATGGCTTACAAATAGGACATGGCAAGTATCACACAGCAACTGGACAGGTGAAATCCTTGGTTACAGTCAAGGTGTCCCACAGGGCTCTGTATTAGGCCCTTACTTGTTTAGATTGTATCTTTCAGACCTTACTTTTTCATCTGAGGTATTCCACAGTCTATATGCTGACCACCTGAAATTGGGTAAACTGATTACAAGTGTTACAGATAAGGCATGTCTGCAAAATAATTTGACTAAATTGACCATTTGGGCACAGGAGAATAATATGTTGATAAATACATCAAAAACTAAGCAAATGAGATTTGGGAGACATAAACTGAAAGGTGAATATTTAATACAGCACACAGTGATTGAAACTGTAGACTCATTTAAGGACCTGTGTATATGGATAGATTCAGCTATGATTTTTTCTAATCATATCAACCAACTGGCTAATGATAGTTACAGAACTATAGGTTGTATAAAAAGATTTATAAAGTCTAGGAAATCAAACACAATGAAGTCATTGTTTGTTAGTTACATTAGACCCAAACTTGAGTATGGAATAACAATATGGAAACCCTATTGGAAAACAAGCATGAATAAACTGGAAAGAGTACAGTGGAAATATACTAAGGGTATCCATGGATGTGAAAGTCTAAGTTATTATGAAAGACTAAAATATCTAAACTTGTACAGTGTCTCTTAAAGATATTTAAGAGGAGATAATGTTCAGGTATATAGGGCATTTAGGGACACCTACCTCTGGGAATGTTTGGGGTTATCAAAAAGTACTAGAGAATTGTCAGATAACCTATGCAGAAGATTCTATAGGAATGAGAAGTGTACTAATTGGTTCTCTGACAGAGTAGCTAATTTGGAACAGACTACCTAGTTACATTAAAGCAAGTACTAGTTTAGATATTTTTAAGAACAGCCTGGACATTTATTATGGGAACAAGTGTTTTGGCATATTGGCAAGTTAGAACGGCTTTAATGCCCGTGCTTGAAACATTTGTATGCATGTATGTATGTATGTATGTATGTATGTATGTATGTACTCCTTAATGTTATAAAACTTAGGACACATTTCCAATATAAAATACAGTATGAACACCATAGTATCTATCAGCTATTTCTAGCAGTCTATATGCATAAGTACTTCTCAAGTTCAAGTTGTATTCATTCAGTGTGAATCTTGCATATGCGAACACTTTGCCATCAAATGCATTAACCAGCTGCTCAGCAGCATGCTATGTTATGTTAACAGATGATTGGCATATATTACTATGTTTACTACCAAGTTGCTCTTTATGCCAGTAATATTCATCTAAAAACACAACAGAAGGGAAGACACTTGTTACTGACTGAACACATATTTACTCATAATCATGTGTGCCATGTACCCATGCCCTTGGAAATGGATATGTCAGTAGTAGTAGTTCACAAATGTCAACTACACTATAGAAATAAACAGCACAACTGCAATGTTACATAATCTAAAGCGTTATGCTGACAAATACACATTCAAACTGTCTTAAACGTAATAATTTGGAAGTCAATTCATCAAAATATGAACATTCATAAATACACAGTTGCATCCCTCCTGATCACAAAACATGTCTGTGTGTGATTGTAAGTGTATAATTTACACACCATATTGAGAAACAGTTGCATATGTCTCAGTTCTGCAACATGCATTCCTGACAGCTTATTGCATCCAGTTTGAGAAGCTGACTTTTAAAGTATACCTGAAGCTGACTTTTAAAGTATACCTACACATTGGAACCACAGTAAAAAATGCAAATTCCACATTTTGCACACCCATCCTGTAACAGGATATGTTACCCACGTCATATAATGATGATGATGATGGCATCATTTATGAAGATCAGTATGAGAATGCAAAAGCATACTTCAGGGATGGTGCAATTGTTGACATTGTGTTCTGTGGATGGGAACAAAATATTTACATGTGGGTTAACTTAACACAACAGCCACATTATGTGTGTATCTCTATATATGTGTAAGTGTGTGTGCATAGTCAGAAGGACATGGCTGTATCCTATTGTCAATACTCCATTCACATGCAGAACAAATATTTTGACAACCATACATGCCTACACAGCCAATTCATACAGACCATACAGCATCTTCTCTCAGACATATGTCATCCACTATAAATTGTCCAGCAGCAGTATACGAATCGGACGTGTGATGTGGCACTTGGGTTAAGTGCTGATTTCTGTATCTGGTTTGGTAGGGGTTCTAATCTGACTGTAATCAATGTGTGGGTGTGTGTGTGTGTGTGTGTGTGTGTGTGTGTGTGTGTGTGTGTGTGTGTGTGCGCGCGTGCGGTCAGAAGAGTGTGTGTGTGTGCAGTCAGAAGAGCATGAGTGTGTAAACTGCTATCAGCAATCCAGTCCCATGCAGGACAAAGTTTTTGGCATTCATACATATCTACACAACCAGTTCATACATGCCTCCCAACATCTTCTTCCAGACATACAGTGATGATGTCATTCACAATAAACTGTCCAGCAGCAGTATAAATTCAGACTTGTGATATGGCACTTGCATTCAGTACTGACTTCTCTAGCTAGTTAGGTAGGGTTTCTAATCTCACTGCAGTCAACTGGTGTGTGCGTAGTCAGAAGAATATGATTCTGTATCCTACTGTCAGCAATCAAGACCAATAGAAAACAAATTTTTTGACAGTCATACATGCCTACACAGCCATTTCATACAAGCCTCCCAAAATCTTCTCATAAACATACACTGCTGATGTCATCAGCTATAACATGACATCTGATACTATAAAAGCCAGACTCGTGCTGTGGCACTTGCGTTAAGTACTGTGACCTGTAACTAGGTAAGGGTTCTAGTCTCACTGCAGTTGACATGTGTGCGCTTGTGATCAGTTAGAAGAGACCATTCTAAAGAGCATTTTATAACATGTGAGACACTCTGACTACCGTCTTCTTATCACCACACACCGCCGATGTCATCAGCTATAAAGTGTTGTCTGACAGTGAAAAAGCCAGCCTTGTACTGTGGTGCTTGCATTAAGTACTGTGACCTGTACATAAGTAGGTAGAGTTCTAATCATATTGCAATAAACTGGTGCACATGTGTGCATGTTCATTCAAAAATCAGTATGGTGACAGTTTTAGAATGGCATGCGAGTCCACAGCTGTGTCAGACACTCCTCCATATATCTTCTTGTAACACACTGATGATGTCATCCTGTATAAAGTGCACTCTGAAAACCTTCTAGTCAAACTTGTGCTGTGACAGTAATGTTACAGCTTCTGTAACTAGATATTTAGGGGTTATAATCTGACAACAGGCAACTCAATGTGTTTGCATTCAAATAAGAGTTCTGAGACAATTTTACACAGAGCTGTGACTCTACATCCATGTCAGATAATCCTCCCACCGTCTTCTTCTCAGCATACAATGATGCTATCATACTCTTTAAATTGCAAACTGACAATGTTAAAGTCAGACATATGTGGTGGTGCTAGTGTTACATTTTATGGAAGTCATCTTCTATACCTACACTGGTGTAATGTTCAAATCAGACCCAGTTTACTGCTGTGTGTGTGCTTGGTGATCTTTGTCTGAACTTTTGAACTGCTTTTCACTTCACCAGCACTTAGGAGAACCTTTAACATAGCCCCATGCATCCAACACCCCCTTTTTCCCTCTGGGCTCATGACATCATGACATCCTCCCTAAAAAGGATTGGAGGATGTCCTCATCTTAAAGATGCATACACACTTCATGAAGCAGTGTCATTACATAAGTCTATGTAAGTCATCTCCAGACTACTGGATGTAGATTGCTAGTTCTGTCATGGAGAGGTGCACGTCACATATGGACAGAGGCAATATGTAATGCAATCAAACAAATACATGTATATGCACATAGCCTTACTATCTTCCATTGTACAGATACATTAAACCAGTTTTTTTATTGTTGGTTATTGCAAGTGATTATTTACTATTTTTGTTGCTGCTACTTACACGGAGATCAGCGTCTCAAGACACGGAGGTGACAAGCGTTCTTTTTGGTTCTTGGATTTTTCAGTTTACAGAACGTTCATTTTTTCATTGTGTTCGGGTAGTTACCTCATGGAGTCTGATCGGGACGCATCTCCTTGCACACCATCCAGTTCGGAATGAGAAGAAATGGCTCAAGTACATGCTGAGCTAACTGAATAGCTGGGTGAAGTGAGCAGGCTTCCTCGTTTATTGACTAATTTCGGCACTTTTGTTGCCGGTAGCTGTAACAGTGGTTTTTGCAAGGGAAACCACTTGTCAGCATCTCCAGTAGCTCATCAGAGTGGTGTTCCATCTACTTCTTAACTTGGGGTGTTACATGACAGTACGGACAACACCAATGAAATACCCAATTACACTTTATATTCTCCTGGGATCCCTAATGGACAGGAGACAGCCAGTGGACATGTCAAACCGATACATTTACCAGTTACTACACAGTCTGTCAATCAACATAATAGCAGTAGGTTGGGAACATCGGATTTTACATTTGATTTTTCCTTTGGTGACGTTGATGAAGAAGCAAGTGTGCGGGTACCAAACCTAAGAGAATGTTGCCCAAAATGACTTATGCCCATACCGACAGTGGAGTTCCTATCGGCAAAGGTACTGTTACCACATCTGAAGTACATATTACAGCAGACAAAGTATGTGGTAATGCAAGTAACTTATTAAAAAAATTCCTGGACAGTAATTGCATTTTTGACAATAAAAACATTGATAATGAGACGGGAAGATTTTCAGCACGTAAGGGTACACTTAAGGACATTAATTTTTCCCTGGGTAAGAAATTGAATAATATAAATAAGTTGGACAATGCGTACTTAACAAAATGTATTGAAACTAAAATAGTCCCTATGGGACTTAGGTTTTTTAAGCATCCAATGGGGATTGAGTTAACGGCAAATGTTATATAGGAATTCAACTCATTTTTTGACCAATGTGGTATAAATTTCATGCAATTGCTAATTAAGTTTAATGATGAAAAGTTGGCCAAATTTATGCATGAAGTGGAAGAGGTGAATGAGATGATTAGAAATGATTTATTGTTCCCACAATGGAAAACATTGTATGTTAAACAGTTTAATATAGCTGACAATACTATCAAAAAAGCATATACTCGAAAGAGTAAAAAACTTTATAGAGATATTGAGCAATACAATAAGGGTAGAGTTTATTTTTGTGATAAGAATAAGGGCATTAAAAATGACTTCAAGCATGCTCATAGTGATATTCCTGACAATACCAATTCCAACCACACATATCAAAGAGAAAAAAAATTCCATTTTTTTGTCAAGCAGACAACAGGGGGAAACAAAGAGATTGGAAATGGGGGGAGGATTGGAGAAAACAAAATTATCAGGAGAATCACGGACATTACCAGTATACGAGGGACACAAGAGACCTATATTTGAGGGATGAGGAAAAAAGATATTCCCCCAGATTCAGCAATCCTCCATGTAAGACTAAATAAGTCTTACACGGAAGCTGCAGTTGAACAGTATGATGTCAGCATGCCACGCATATTCATGAGGGCATGCTGGATCATACCCTAGTCTATCACGGTCCATGTCGGAAAGTAGGGGGCATGTCCGATTGCCGAGCACTGCAAAGGGACATGCCCCCAGAAGAGTCAGAGTCTTGATAGTAAACACCCACGAGCGAGTCGGCTGAAATGTCAAGGAACACAACACCACACATCCCCACAGACTAAACCCTACTGAAAATGTATAAAATGTAAAAATAACAGTTTCATTTTTTTTTATAATTTCCAATATGTTTGCCCGCATTTGCGCTTGTTTGCACGGGTATGCCCTTCGCTCAGCCACAGTTAGCAGACATTGAAAAGCATATAAGATCTACATATGCTGCTTATAGCTAAATAACACATTACCCAGTGTAAGCAGTTTGCGCGGAGCTGCCCAGCGAGCCAACCAGCTTACCGTCGGGCAACGTTGAACAACCTGTAGCAAAGTCGCCTTTACACAGACACACCTCCTAGCCTGTCTAGACAATAGTAAAATAAAAAAGCAATGACAGGGGACGAACCCGGGATACTGTGCACCATAGTCAAAGTACTGAACCACTAAGCCATGACAGTTGTACTTAGAAATACAGTATTACCATACATATAGGAATGAATGAAAATATAACCATGACAAAGCAGGTTTGCTGTAAGCTGATAAATATCCAAAATGGCCAATCACAAATAAGTGTGGGAAAACCGGCATATATAAGCCCCATAGGTGGGAATACACACCATAACTGATTGTGGTACCCATTTGCAGTCAGAATGGCAGGTGCAGGAGAGGGAAATCGCTTTAGAGCACAAAGATGAGGCATTGAGAAATCAAAATATATGGTTTGGCTCCTAGTCCATCATCATGAAGGCCAACTTATGCAGGGCCAGGTTCAATGGGGAGCATACAAGGCAGAGGCATGGAACCGGTTGGCACAAGATCTCACCAGTGCCACAGGCATTCCGAGGACTGGTGAACAGGTTCGTCACCACCATGCGGACCTGAAGCAATGAAAGGAGGACCAACTGAACCGATGGATCCAGGAGGCCCGTCAAATGCCCAATGCCCCACTACTGAGTAAGTATCCATGTAATTAAGTATATAAGAAATGCTATCCTAGCCTATAGTATGGATAGGTATGTTCCAATATTCCTTCATTTATATTGCAGCTGCAGGTGTTCATTCCACGAATCGGCAAGCCTATGCTGATAGGCTGGCAAGGTTGCGCCACCAGGCAGGTTAGTAATTATTCTGCTGGTATTGTTATAGAATATAAGTGAGACAGCCTGTAAAAGAGTTCAGTGTTGTAGCCCAGTAATAAAGGTCAAATAAGCCTAGAATAAAGATTCTACTAGTATTGTAAGATTAGATAAGTGATGCAGCCTGAAAAAGAGTATTGCAATCCATTAATAAAGATTAAACAAGTCTCAAATAGAGTTTCCACCTGTATTGTAATATCAGATAACTGCTTCAGCCTGAAAATGAGTGTTGTAATCAATCAACAAAGGGCAGACAAGTGTTGAATACATCCTTGTAAATTCTGCCATATGAAATAAGTGAGTCAGCTGGAAAGGATTGTTGTAACCCAGTAATAAATGTTAATAAAGCCTAGAATTAAGTACCATCCTGAAATGGAAATATAAAATAAGTGAGAGAGTGTGGGAAAGAGTTTGAAGCTACCAAGAAATCTGTAATAAGTCTGGAATAAAGGTATACTGCATTCACTACATAATGAAATGAATGAGACAGCCACAACCAAAGAGTGAAATGTCGTTAATAAAGTACAGAACCTGGACTGTGTCTGTCCCACAATTTGGATATGTTGCTGTACCCTTGCATTATGGAGATAGCATGGTTGTATGAAATGCTGAACATCCACAGTTGTCTAGACCCATATAAATCAAATGTAGCAGGATGCTTTATCTGAACACAGCCAGATATGAACATATATGGATACAAATGGAATGTATATTAATGTAGCAGTAACATCCCCATCAACAACATTCCTAAGGTTACATACAGGAAACTGTACTAATACATGTAGGGGATATATATCTGCATCTATTAAGAATGGACAGTATATGTATAGGTAATTTAAGTTGTTAATGTAATATTTCTCCACCCTACCATATTTTCACAAATTATGTCATTCCACACCAAACTGGATATGTGTATTCACAATTAATTCCCATAGACATTTGTCCTGTTGGTTTATATATATGAATGTACGTTGATGCATTTGTCCTGTTCACATATCCAAACCTGATGGCCTGTTGCCACCAATCAACCCTGCATGCTGTTGGAATGTCCACTGTTGTTCTAAATATGCATGTGTTATGCTTGCTGCTCAATGTTCGGAATTCATGTGTGTTTGGTTAATGGGAATACTAATGCATGCTGTTACAACTAATTTTGAATGATGTTTGTTACTAACCCAAAATGCCATAAAATACTGTTAAACATAGGACAACAGGGAAGGCGGGTTCCAGCGGACCCACCTCTCCCACCTCAGCTGGTGAGTGTACCTGGCACCAGTGCCCAGGTCGGGACCTCCTCCTCCGGTGGCCCTGTGCCACCTTCAGGTGGAAGTGCTGCAGAGGATGGGGCTTGTCCCCCCTCTGCAAGCGTGGCCAGAGGAGAGCCTCCACTCACCCTCCAAAGGGTCCGGTCTGTGGTGCATAGTGAGATCAGACGTTCCGTGACTGATCCCCTACGCCAGCTTGAGGTGAGAGTGGTGCGACTCATGGGTGTGCCTGCCTGTCCTATCCAGCCCCCAGCACAGCCTCGGCCTGGGCTGTGAAGGCACAGTGATAACTGCCTATGGGTGGGGATCTCAGTTCCACTGTTGCCATCTGTGGGCTCATGGGCTTGCGATATCCAAACATCCGTCCCGTCAATTGTGTTTACCCCCCCACATGTGTCATACTCCGCCCCTGTATGCATCTTGTTTGTCTTGTCTGTTAACTTCCCCAACCTACCTCCACAAATATACCTACTTTCTATACCTCACATTCCACTCTCACCTGAAAAAAAAAAAAGGGCACTCTGTTCCCACAAAAAAATTACGCCCCATACATAGCTGCCCATTTCACACACATGTCTGCTGGACATGTAAACTGATAACTACAATTGGCTGTACAACATATTTTGTTGTCCTCACCCCTCTCTCAGGGGTGGAAGGTGTCAAATCTCACTCTAAATTTCTAACATATGCACAGCTGTTGCTGGTAAAGAATTGGGCAGCTATGGGTCTTCCCTACATCCTTTCTGCACATCCTGAGCTTGTTTTCTTGCTGTCCTACCCTCTTTGTGCCCCCTTTTTCACCACTTTCCTATTTCCCCATTTTCTTTTCTTTAAAAGAAATTAGCACAGGTGTTAGTGGGTGTAAGCACTTTTAAGCAGTATTCAGTGGGTGTGCGCTTGTGT
>NC_056730.1:1067542754-1067565254 GCF_019279795.1 Protopterus annectens | reverse complement strand
ATTGCATGGGATGACAATATTCTTCATCCATTAGCTTGATACATACCCCCAGTGTGAGGTTGTGCATTGTATCCCAAACAGTGTGCCGAGTGCTGGTGTATACTAGTTTGTTGTATGGAGTGTGGCAGGCACTGTCAGACAGTTGTGGGTTGAGCACTGATATGTGGTATTGAAAATGTGTATCCCCTGATAGACAGACCGATGCTATATATGACAGTTAAGTGATATCAGTACATTAGAATATTAAGTGTGCCACATGACTTGCTCATATATTTTTCTTTTCTTTCCAGGGCGATGGTGCATCAGCGTAACCCACCTTATACTTCAGCAAAGGAACAGGAGATCCACCAGATCCTGATGCAGAATTTCTCTGTGCTGTTTTCCAGGACCAGCCAGAACCAGCATGAGAGGGCTGCACTGTGGCAAGATCTTGTCCGTCGGGTAAATGACATAGGCATGCATAACCGGACATATGAGCAGGTACGCCATCACTGCGGTGATTTAATTAGACATGTCCGGCAGCATGCGTCTGATATCCACAGACAACAGCTTGCCACAGGTGGTGGGGTACCTATCCACCCCCCCCTCACCAGTGTGGAGGAGCTCCACCTAAGTGTCATGGCTCCAGGCCAACAACAACAACATCCACATCATGGAGGCTGGAGCCACCCAGCATGTTGAAATGGAGTGTGCAGGTAACATGCCATATCTGTAGTTGACTGTTCTCTGTACTGGTAGTTTATGCATGTGTGAGATGTGTACTGTGTATGTAGCTGTTAACCTGCCTATTCTTGTGCAAGATTGATATTCTGCATATAATCTGTACACCTGTGAAAGCCAACTGTTGTACTACCGTACTTTATCATACTCACAGTATCAATGGCACAGTTGTGGCCACTGGCAATCACTGTCATATTTTTGCAGGTCCCTCTGGAGTGACAGCAAGGCAGCCAATCCATGCTGGTGAGTGTGTAATAACAATACTATTGCTAATGACATGTGCATGTCATATGGAGGTGCAGTCTGTGCACATGTAACACACCTGCGCATAATGCATGCTGTGCGTGCTTGTTGTGAGACTATGCATATCCCATTATTCTCAGTAGCTGCCTCACTCACATGCAATACACAGAGCATCACACCCACATGTGGCAACACAGTACTGGACATTGGATAGGCATGCTTGATACACATGTACACAACACAGACATGTTTGGCATAGACACTACACCTTAGCCTGCTACACATGTCCAGTTATGACACCTGCTGTATGCCCACCCTTCAGTATCCCACTTATCATCTACACAGCACACATAATATACCTGAGGGGTAGAGGCCTATCATGTCTTTGTGCAACAGTCTTGAACAAATAATACATTCATGTTAGGCAATGCTCACTATTGGCCATCTTACACACCCATGTAACAAGTGGCTGTGTAATTGTGGATGTAGTCATGTTACTGCACTTCAGGTACAGCATGCTAGCTGCCTGTGTGGCACACATTATTATTGTTGACTGACCACAAGATGCATGTTGATCATGGCTCATGTTACTACACCACATCCAGTTCCACTGACCACAAAAGTACACATAGCAGTTATTGTGTAGCCCCATCATGTGTTTTGTGTGTGTGTGTGTGTGTGTGTGTGTGTGTGTGTGTGTGTGTGTGTGTGTGTGTGTGTGTGTGTGTGCAAATATATGCACCCACAGCTTGTAACACTTGCACAACATTGTTCTGTCCTTGTACACATTGTGCCCAGGGTGGAGACAATCACTGAACAACTACACGCAAGCATCAAGTACATGTATACTGTTATTAACAAGGGCTGTCTACACTTGCACTGCATGTTCCTGTGCAACACATAATCTGCATGCTGACACGTGTGCAGTGATGTTTTTCCTTGTGATACTGTCACCCACCCTCAAACAGTATTGTGTATGTTTTGGATTGCAGGTGTGTGTGTGGTTGTATCTGCTGGACTGAGGAGTGCGCATGTGTGCCTGTGTGCATGTGTGCATGTGTGCTAACATCGTGTACATATTTGTAAACCGTGTTTCCTGTCTTCCTCTCACAGGTTCTGATGTTGCTTTGGTGGAGTGCAGCAGGGAACCTGAAGCCACTGCTGGGGATAGTGATAATGATGATACATGTGTAATGGCACAGGGAGGTGTGACAGGGTCTGTCGTTGGTCAGCCAATCGACACTACACAGCAGTCAACCCCATCAATGCGCACAGTCATCCTGCCGATACATCCAGTGTCACCAATGTCCTTAGCTGAGGGACAGCATACAGTGGGCATTGACCAGGGTAGTGTGGTATCATTGGCACATGCATTCCCTCACAGCAGCCTTGGCCAGATTCCTGACATGGTACCACACAGGCAGATGTACAGGGGTTCTCGTGGGAACATCCATGGTCGTACTGCCTCTGTCAGACATGCCCACAGAGGTCTTTCAACCTCAGCTATGTTCCAGGCTGTAATGCAGGCACAGGCACGTATGGAACGGTACACCAGACAGGGTCTGAGGGAGCTTAGAGCACATCGCACCGCTATGAATGACACTATGTGTGACGTTGAGGCTGCCATCCATAATATCAGCGAGGTCATTGATAGACGTTGGGGGGGACACATTAGATCTCTTCCACAACTACATGTCCATGAGCCAGGGCAGTGCAGGACAGTTGAGGCGTCGACATGGACGTATGCCAGCAACATCATCAGCTGGCAGTCGTCGTGGATGACAACAAACCTGCAGCCGCTCCCATAGTGCCAGTACCAGCCCCAGCAATGCTGGGTCTGTGCTGTCATTTGACCGTCCTAGAAGACAACGTGCACGTGGCTCTGGACAGTCCCAGCAGGGACATGTGTCCACTCAACAACCCACTGCCTCTGATGACAGTACCCAGTCTGGCTTAGTGCCTGATACTGTCCGTAGCACCCCTGCCAGGCACAGGTACCGTGTCCATGGCCAGAGACAGTGATCTGTATGACCTGGCAGGTACAGCCAGTGGCTGCCCACAAACACCCATATATGGCAGCCATGTGGTGGAACTGTGTGCATGCATACACACACACACATAATGCTAAAACCTGGGGCTAACACATGCACACACACATCGCATCAACATTGCCCCATGTTGTACTGTTGTCCCTCACTAACACACACACACATACATGTCAATTTGATGTGTCAGTGGCAGACTCTGGCAAACCAAGTACACACCCTGTGCATATGATGAAACTGTGCCACCTCCTGCTATCTGTAACATTGATGCAGGAACAGGATAGCATGGTGCTGATGCACAGGGTGACTACATAGCACTGTAATAATATTATCATGTTGTTAACAGTACAGTGTAATGATATTGTTGAGGGTATATCCAAGCATGCATGATGCATTAACACTATGATTGTCACTGTAGTTTTGTATACACCAGTGTTAATTCCCAAAGTGTACTGTCTGCACATGTGCTACATGGCTGTTGTGTGTACCTGTGCCTGCATGTGTTGTGGAGTGGAAAGTACATGTGTGCTGTTTGCAGCACAGAGTTGCAGGTGTACATTTGTGAACAAGGTGGAGTTGCATTCTCTGCATGTAGATGCTTAGTGCACATATGGGAAGGGTGACATGCACCATGTGACACAGTATTCATACATTGTATTTCTTATTGGTGGGCACTTTGCGTTGTACTACACATATGTTTCACCTGGGGTCACATGTATGTATGACATGGTTTGACAGTATGCTGTGGGTGATATGGTTTCCAAATGTCAATGGTCTGCATTCTGGTGGTATACACAACCTACATAGCCTGACATTCAGTGATCATTACATGGTGTCTCCTCAACTGATACAAAGATGTAGGAAACCTGGTGTCAGTGATATCCCTGCAGTACTACACTATACCAGTAGCCATTCTTACTGAGCCCCACACATCCCTGGGAACAATACTCTTTGGCATATAGCAGTCTCACGTGCATACCAACACACTGCGGATATGTCCATCCACGACTGCAAATGCATACAGTGGCCTACAATGCATTCTACACATGACACACCTAACCACCACAAGGGTATCATACAGACAGATACCTGTTGTCCAAGCCATTCTGTATTGCTGTAACGCAACTGTAGCATTGTCATCGGCATGTACTTAACATAGTATTCCAACAGTACCATGTAGGTGGTAGCACCCATCATGTAGAATAGGTAATGTTGTGTACATGTGGACAAGTGTTATCTTGTCTATCCTGTGATATTCACATTTCCAAAGGTATTCTGCAGTCCCTCAGTGTATCACCTAAGCAAGAAGGTGTCTGTATGCATATCGGCAACAGTTGTCATACACCTAAACTGGATGTCCATCACTCACAGACTTTGCTGTGTTTTAACATGTCTGACATATACTCCAGACATGAACCCTCACCCACATTAATCTAGCAAAGCTTTCATGGGTGTGTGTCACATAGTTGGCCTAGGACACAGATCACTGCAGTAGCCTACATTGTCACCAACATACATGTATGGCCTAAGGTCTGGGAAGCTGCGGCACATGCTGGCAAAGGTAACAACTGTATTCATATGAGGCAGGCTTCACACATAGGAACTATTAGAGGTCACAGGTACATATCTGTATGTGGCACACACATACCTAATGTGTGCATTGAAATTACTGTTATGATAATATGTCATACAATAATAAAAGCAAAACACACAACACATTGACAAACTGTGTGACAAACACACACATGGCATTTGTAGGATTCAAACCCCTACCTAACTATGTTATGATACTTGAGAGAGACACACTAGCACAGCATGCTATTTGCATTACTGGATGATTTCCCTTCTCCTGCTGTATTTATAGGATGCTGACATCATCAGTCTTTCCAAAGAGGAATGTACATCTTTTAGTGTGTTATCCCAGTCTTCAAAAAGGCCATTCCTTTCAAAGAGAATTGCATACACACACAGCGTTTACAGGATTCAAACCCCTACCTAATTATGTTATGATACTTGAGAGAGACGCATTAGCACAGCATGCCAGTCGCATTACTGGATGACTTCCCTTCTCCTGCTGTATTTATAGGGTGCTGACATCATCAGTCTTTCCAAAGAGGAATGTACATCTTTTACTATCCCTCAGTATGGGGGATAACAATATCTGTGCATTAACAGACACCTAGTTCAGGGTCACATATGCACACTGGCACTGCCAGGTTATGTTTTATACCATGCTTTTTGACCACAGGACTTGTAACACACAACACAACTAGGGGGTGTATCCATATACATCACAGATACACACACCTCTGGGTTGGTACCACTGCACTAAGCATGTAAGCATGACAGGCCATACATATACAACTACCATTGTGCAAAACTGCCTTTTGGTTTGGTGTGTAGTTCAGACCACCCCCCCCCCCCATACCCAGGAACCGCACTCGGCTTTCCTGGAAACAGTGTAGGATATGAAAGTCTTCACACACACACACCATTCTAGGGTTGACTTCAGGTACACGAATATTGACTGGGGATACTATTCAGGCTTCAACAACATCACCCTACAGCCACAACAATTTGTGAATCCATGTGCTATGGCACAACCAGTCACCACAGCCACAAGGGGGAATACATATTGGACCTGATCATCACCAACATGGGGACTCTATGTTCCACACCAGAGGTAGACCTCTCATTGTTAAGATCAGACCATAAACAACTTTCCCTGGACATCCATATCCCGTCCCTACCCCCAGCCAAGGAAAGCACTGTAAAGAATTTCTCAAAAGCAGACTTTGCACTTGTGAAGACTGGGGTGGAATACTTCAATGGCCCCGTGCTGTAGGATAATACAGCCCAATTTGCAGAATCCTTTACAAATGTATTCTATGAGCACCTGCAGACATGCATTGCTCATGCTATCCCAAATAAAACCAAGACTCCTCCAAAACAGGAGACCTGTCTGGTTGAACCCAGCTATATATAAGCTGTACAACAGAAGGAGGAAGCTACTACATAACAGAGCAATATCCCACAGAGGGAGGACATCTCTGAACAGTATTGGCAAGACACTTCAATCCCTCATATAATCATCACTTGCAAGTTTTGACAGTGAACTTGACCAGACACTACAGATAATCACAAGGCCTTCTTTAATTATGTCAGGAATATGTGTGGAAACTCCCAGATATGCTCTGAATTGTTGCTTAACAGCACAAAATATGCCAAGCCTACGGACATAGCCAACACCCTGGCAGACAGAGTCTGCACAAATGTCCCCCCCCCTTACACCCCAAAGGTACAGATGCCCATCCCAAATGAATGTAACCTCCCTGACATCACAGATGCACAGCTGAAAGGTGCCCTTTCCACAGCAAATAACACAGCATATGTATGGGACCGGGCGGTGTCCCAGGCTGTGTCCTACATGAGCTCTGAGTAGAACTGAACACTCACATTAAGTCACTGTTTCAACTTAGCCTTACTACAAGATATGTACCCTAAGAATGTCATACAGATACAGTGGTCCCACTCCACAAAGCTGGTGCCACAACGGACCACAGGAACTATCACCCCATAAGCCTGACTAGTGTGGTAGAAAAAGCTATGGAGCTTATTATCATGGAAGTCATAATCAAAAACATTGTGAGCCTCCAGACAGTGGATGATACACAATTTGGCTTTGTTAAGGGCAGATCTTGCCTCTTACACATAGTTCATATCTTTGAAATGGTTACTGAAGCCATGGATGAGGGCAAGGTATGTCACACAGTCTACCTGTACCTTGCAGAAGCCTGCAACAAAATACCCCACTCAGGCATCATACATATGCTTACCAGCTTAAATATCAACCCCTATATCACTAGATGTGTTGCTATCTGCCTCAGGGATGGAACCCACATGGTCAGAATTGCAGGTGCCATGTCCAATTCCAGACCAGTTACAATTGGTGTCCCACTGGGCTCAGTTCTGGGACCTGTCTTGTTTGGTATGTAGTTCTCTGAGGTTCAGACTAACACGGGGGGATTATGTCTAACAAACTTCACAGATGACTGCTAACTGGGGCCATAAGCGACATTGCAGCTGACACATGCTTCCTCCATAAGGGTCTCACAGAGATGGATGCTTGTTGCCAGAACCATGGCCTCGTGCTAAATGCTAAGACATGCATAGTCATCCCCTCTAAGGAAAACATGGTGCACACAAATTACCACATAAGTGGTAATCCATTAAGTACAGAAGACGTATTTACAGATTTGGGGACCAACATAGATTGTAACCTCTCCTTTGCTAATCACATTGACAGAGTCATTGCAAAGACCTTTATATAGCCCTCCTTATCACATGGGGGTTTGCATGTAGATCATGGGAGGTCATTGTGGCCCTCTACTAGTCACTCATCAGGCCCATGTTTGAGTACAGTGCCCCTTTTGGAGTGTACCTTACCCAACACCTGCAGCAACTACAGAGACCACAACAGTACCTCCCCAAGAGGATCATGGGCTACACACAGATGTCCTATGCAGCTCAACTAAAGGATCTCCAGCTCTACTCACTTGCTTAACGCCTACTCAGAGGCAATCTATGCCTGCTGTACACAGCCATGTCAAACCCAGAAGTAATGGACATGCTCCACCTCATAACATCCAAGACCCTTAGAGCTACACACTCCAGGGACTAAAACCTCAGCACAAAACTAAATAGGACATGCTGCAGGAACAGATTCATTACCCAGAGGCTCCCCTCACTCTGGAATTGAATCCCAATTAAAGTTAGACATAGCCCCTCGCCAACCCTCTTCCAGCAAAATCCAGCCGCATGGATGGGAAATTGAATATTCACCCCTGGGATCTCCACTGTGTCCCTGCTTGACAGAGGCACAGCAAACTAGCCTTAAAGGGTGCCTTCTGTGACCTACTTTACAGAGGGACAGTAGGCTACTCTACTGGGGAGGCGGATGCCAAATACACTCTGGCTAGGCTTATGAATTCCCTAGGGCAGACAGCCTAGTATCGACCTCTGCACCTATGTTTATGTTTGGGGTGCACAATATTTGTTGCTGATATTGTTTGCAGGTCTTTATTGCCGTAGCTTTCCCAGTTTTTATGAACAACTTGTGTATCTGCGGAACATGTTTCATCATGACAAGGTTCCAGTATATTAATATATGTGTCTGTTGTCGCTTAACTGTGTGCACAGGGCGGATTGCTGGATCATGGGAGGTTCCTGGCTTAACACATACAACTGCCAGATATGTGTGGCCGAATGCTATACTCAGACATGGCCTGAGTGTGTGAGCATGCCCAGTTCAGGCTTTCCATGGTACTCCTTGAAGGCTGGGGCCGAGACGTCAGAGAACTTTTAATAAACTACTTTTGGTGGATCCCTCTTTGTTGGTTCTTTCCATGGTTTGTTGCCTGACATATGCCTCATTTATCCAAGTGTGTGAGCATGCCCAGTGTGACCTTTCCATATGTTGTGATCTGAAGTCCACTACATTTGTGGTTGTGTGTGAACATGACCACCAATATTGACATTTATACTGTGTGTGTTGGAAGTCATGTTGTGTTCTTACTGCCAGACTTCTTTGTGTCATATCTCAACAGGGATTATGCTGTGCCTGCAGGGTTTCCATGGGATAGTTTGCAAAGACTTGTCAACATTCTTTCATACTGGCTGAACACTGCAATACTGTCATGGTGTAGTGGTTCAGTACTTTTAGTGTGGTGCACAGTATCCTGGGTTTGAGTCCCACCACTGCTTTAAATATTCATACTGAGCAAACCAGACTGCTTAAGGGCCAGTTGGGTAAATATGAGCATGTTGCATTTTGTTCAGCTATGGCCTACTTAAACCAGGCTTGTCCAACATTGCTGTGTATTCACCAACTTGGGTGGACATTGCCAAACATTACTCCACATTGACCGCAGTTGTACTAGTTGGTGTGTGTGATTCTGTTCATAGGTTCATACTAGGCTATCTGCCCTAGGGCATTTATAATCCTAGCCAGAGTGTGTTTGGCTTTCAACACACATTTTACCTGGAGTTTGTCATGACATTTTTCAAGGTTAGTATACTGTGCCTCTGTCTAACAGTGACATAGAAGTGATGCCCAGGGTAAACCTACAATCTCCCATCCACTCATCAAGATTCCTCTTGAAGTGAGTCAATGAGGGACTCTCCCTAACCTGGAGTGGGAGTTTACTCAAGAGTGGAGGGAGCCTCTGGGTTATGAATCTGTCACTCCAGCATGTCCTATTTATTTCAGTTCTGAGGTTCAGGTCTCTTGAGCATGTAGCTTGATGGGATTCGGATTTACCGAGGTGCAGCATGTCCATTGATTCCAGGTTGGACATGGCTTTATACATCAGGCACAGATCGCCTCTGGGCAGGCGGTATACCACTGAGTGCATCTGCAGTTTATTTAACTGGGCAGCAAATGGCATCTGTTTGAGCCCTTTGATCCTCCTGGTGAGGTACTTTTGGGGTCTTTCCAGTTGCTGCAGGTGTCTGATAAGGTACATCTCACAAGGGGCATTGTACTCAGTTATGGGCCTGATGAGGGATGAGTCAAGAGGCATGATGACCTCCCCTGATCTAGACGTGAATACCTTCATGATTAGGTGGGCTATAAGAAATGTTTTTCTAACCACTTTGGCCACGTGGTTGTCGAATGAGAGATTGCTATCAACTTGGGTCCCCAGGTCTCTTATCACTTCTAAAGTACTTAATGGGTTACCACCTATGTGGTAATTTGTGGGCACTTAGTTTTTGCCAAAGGGGATGACTATACACTTTTTTTGCGTTTAGCTTGAGGACATGGCTCTGGCACCAGTTGTCTGTTTCTATGAGGCCCTTTTGTTAGATGCTTGTGTCAGCTGGAGGGTCGATTATAGCACCCAGTTTGCAGTCATCTGCAAACTTGTTCAGCCACAGTCCTTCTGTGTTGGCCTGTACCTCCGAGAAATATATACCAAACAATGGAGGTCCCAGGACTGAGCCTTGTGGGGTAGCTGGTTTGGAGTCTGACATGGCTCCAGCATTTCTGACCATGTGGGTTCTGTCCTTGGGCCAGTTTGCAACCCATCTAGTGACATAGGGGTTTATACTGAAGCTGGTGAGCTTATCTATAATGACCAAGTGGGGTATTGTATGGAAGGCTTTTGCGAGGTCCAGGTAGGCTGTGTGGACCACCTTCCCCTCGTCAATGGCCTTGGTGACTGTTTCAAATGACTTAACCAAGTTTAAAGCCAAACTGGGTAGGATCCAGTGTCTGTAGGTCCCCAATATCTTTATTTCTGAGGTCCATGATGATCCTTTCCATAGCTTTGCAGACCAAGCTAGTCAGGCTTCTGGGGCGATAGTTTGCAGTATCCATTGAGGCACCACCTTTTTGGAGAGGGACCACTGTTGCTGTACACTGCTCTTTGGGTAAATATCCTGTGGTAAGGCTGAGATTGAACAGTGGTTTTATGTTTGTGTTCAGTTCTTCTTGGGGTTCATATTGGACACAGCCCATGACATCGTCTGGTCCCATTGATGCTGTGTGTTTTGCTTTGGAGAGGCTGGCTGTTACCTGAGCATCTGAGATGTCAGGGGGCTAGCACTCTGCTGGGATAGATATTTTCCCTTTTGGTGGGGATGGGGGGGAGTTTGCACTGAACCTGTCAGCTCGGATGTTGGCAATGTCTGTGGGTTCGTGTATTGTTTGTCATTTTGGACTAATTCTGAGCATATCTGAGAATTCCCACCCAGGTTCCTACCATAACTAAAGAAAGCCTTGTGATTACCCTTAGTGTCCTGTACAATTTTTATCTCAAAGCTAGCCTTAGACGATTTTATGTGTGGCCATAGTTTTTTAATAATACTGATCGGAGATGCCTTCCCTTTTTGGGATTTTGCTCTATCATACAGTAGCTTCCTCCTTGTATTGTATGGCTTGTTTATGGCTGGGGTCCATCAGACAGGATGCCTGCTTTTGGAGGATTGGGTCTTGGTTTTATTTGGGATTGCATGATCCATGCATTCCTGAAGGTGTTCATAGAATGTGTTTATAAAGGGTTCTGAGGTCTGGGCCATATTTTCCACAGGCACAGGGGCTGTGAAGGATTACACCTCGGTTTTGAGGAGTGTGAAATTTGCTTTAGAGAAAAGTTTTTCATTGTGGTTTTCTGGGCATGGGCTGGGGTCGGGATGTGAATATCCAGTGAGATTACTCTATGGTCTGATCTTACCAGTGAGGGGTACACTTCTGGTCTTGGGCATAGTTGAAGTTGCCCAATATAATGGTGTTTGAGGAGACCTTCATATTTTCATGTGTTCTCCAGTCGGCCAAGTGTGGTTCCTGGGTTTAGGAGGGAGGTCTGTAGCAGGCTATAAACTGGAAGGCGGTTTTACCCACTGTTAGTTGCACATGGATAGTCTCTGATGCTTCATGCTGTGCCACCAATCTGGGGGTGTGGGTATCTTTGACAAATATTGATACTCACCCTCATTTTGTAGTTTGTTCCATGTTTTGGGGATGTAAAGCATGATATAAGGTGTAACCTGTTAGCGCTAGGCTGCTCTTGGGAGCCTTGAACCAGGTTTCTGTTACTGCACAGATATCAACATTCTCCATGCTGAGGAGAGTTTGGAGTGCATGCATCTTGTGGTTTAGACTTCTGGCGTTGAGTAGCATTACTTCTAGTTTCTTATCCCTTCTGATACCTATGGTGGAAAGGCCAGGGGTGACAGGTGAAAGCCGTCACTAGTGAAGCATCATGTCTTGTCAAGCATGTCATCCCAGCCTGACAGACATTGGATCCCCTTTGACTGACACCAATACTTAAGCCAATTGTTGTAATTGATCATCTTGTCTTCATATTGTGGCATCATGCTTGGTGAGGGTAGGATGATACTCAAGGTCATCAAGTTTGCATATACTACATGGTGGTAAATGCTGTTTAGCACTACCTTACATTGCTTAACACATGGCAATCATGCCTCAGGTGGTGCTGCAGGGCTGCCTATGTTGGATGCACATACTACACTCCCTGTACATGTTTGAAAGCAGGTTGTGTCAACTTAGGCATCCCTTTCACTATATGTAGGAGTCAGAGAGGTATCATTTCCAGGGTTCCTACTGAGCCAGTGTATGTGCTATGCATTGCCTCTTTGCCAAGGCCAAGGCATACTGGGCACGCCTCCTTCTGCCTACTGGGGCAGGCTCAGGTTGTTCCTCCTCCGAGTCACGCTCTGCCTGTGATGGCCTTGGCAATGGTGGGGGGCTGTTTCCTGCTGCAGCTGTTTTCGCAGAATCATATTATGTAGCATAGCACATACCATGACAATTTGGGTACATGTAGTTGGTGAGTATTGCAGGGCTCCACCAGATGTGTCCAGGCACCTGAACCATGACTTGTGCAGCTCAAACACATGCTCGATTACATCTCATGTTTGTGCGTGTGCCTTATTATGGCATTCCTGCTCAGGTGTGTGTGCGTTTCTGATGGGTATCATCAGCCATGGCTCCAGTGCATAGCCAGCATCCTCCACTAGGGGACCATGTGGGATGTCCCCATTGGCAAATGTCTGGTACAGCTGCGTCAGATGCCAGATATGGCAATCATGGTCACTTCCAGGGCAGCCAACACACACATTCATTATTATGTCCTGGACATCACACACAACCTGGCAGTTGATGGAGGGGAAGCCCTTGCGGTTAATGTAGGCCCTACCCCACTCACCGGCTGGTGCTATGATGCGTATATCCATGCAGTCTATTGCACCCACTACCTCAGGGTATTCTGCTATTTGCTGGAAGAGATGCATATTGCTGGCCAATACCTCACGGGAATTGGGGAAATATACATGATCACCGACATGTGCTGACATGGCATCCAGGAACTGGTGCAGTACCCTGGATGCTGATGCCTGTGATATCCCCATCATATCACCAGTTGGTCTCTGGAAGGTACCTGTTGCTAGTATTCTTAGGCCAACACATACCTTGGTTTCCACTGGGATGGGTTCCCCTCTGTTGGTTCTGTGTGTGAGGCGTGGCCTGCACAGCTCAACAATTTGCTGCAGGAGGTCTCTGTCTACTCTATAGCGCTCCACTATCTCCAGCTCATGTAACCCCTGGTAGGTGACCCTGGGCTTGTACACTCTTCTCCGTCTCCTCACTGTGGGTTGTCTGGCAGCATTTGCATTGTCACCACCCTCAGCATGTTGCATATGTTGCCTTATAACAGTAACGGCAGCCCCTAGCATTTTTTGTCTGAGTGAAGCTTTTTCAGTTTTCACTTCTAGTAGCTTACTCCAGTGTTGCAGTGTCTCTTGAGAGAAACACACTGCACTGTTGTTTGCAGAGTTTTAAGTGCTGGGCTGGGCTAGTGTTCTGCCTGTGTAATTGCCTGATTCTGATTGTTTTCACCTGCTAGCTCTGCTAGTAATCCCTGGTAGCTTCCTACTATTTGTTGTGCTTCCTTTTTCCTTTCTGTTTCCTCGGGGGCAGCACTGCACAAACAAGCGCAAACAGGCGCACACCAGCTCACATGCATACACACATGCTTAGACGGACTAAAACTTGCTTATTCGGGTGAAAACACGCGCACACCAGCGCATACGCGCTTACAGGTCTTTAAACAGCCCTATAGATGCTTACTCCAGGTTAAACGCACACACTCACACTTCCACGCGCGCACTCTGTCTTACTTGGGTTTATGGGCGCGCACACGCACACGCACGCATACCCGCTCAGCAAGAAACTTTGGTGTTATCTACAGTATACACCTTCCATTTCTTGGCTTTCCCTGGCCTACCTGTTGACACACCTCTTTCCATGATGTCTAACTGACAGCTAACACAAATTACTCTGCTCCAATGAGCGTCACTACTTTCATACATACCCCCCTTGTGATGTCACCTATCTCCTACTCTGTTACTCCCCATATCCTACTCCTACACTCCACTGACTGTGCTCATTTGGTATGTAAAAGTGCGATTCACAATCCTAACACTCATTTACATATGATTGCCTACTAATGCTTGTTTACATGTCTTAGACTGGGCTTCTCCCCTTAGCAACCCCTACTTGGTGGCCGTGTTGTCGTCAGCCTGCTATTCCCTTACATTGTAATTTAAAAATTTTCATAAATTCCACATTTGTGGGTTTTAATTTTTATTTTTCTGATTTTTGTGGCGCAGCCCGTTTGCGCGGCGCTACCGTACGCCTAAACATCGGAAATCGCCGAAAAAAAAAAGTATTTTTATTTTAATTTTGCATCTGGGAATATTTTCAATGGCCATATATTTGGCCATTGGCATGCTTCCTCAACCATATGCAACCTTTATTTGGAGCTGACAAGGCTCCATTGTGCTATTTGCAGAACGGTACTCAGTTGTCAACTCTGTACATTTCTACAACTAACACGGCTCCTACTCGGACAGGTTTGTGCTTCCTGGATCACAAATTTACCTCATCTGCATGCCTTTTGGCTGCAAGTGAGGTAATTTGCATATCCCAGCCCTGTCCGTGTAAGAGATGTTTTAGGAACTCTATTACACGCCCCTACAGGCTGTTCTTGGATTGCTCGTCGGACATGATGGCTGCATGGAGTCTTACTCTACTCTTAGACTCCGTGCAAGCCATCGTGACTCTGGCCCTTTAACTTCTAATGACAATATTGTCAACAATGCAGGAGAGAGTATAGTGAGAGAAGGTATTGTATATACATATAGAAATTTCAACATCTATAATTATACAGACTTCTCATTAAACATCTCTCATTTTGATCTACTCTCTAAAGGGATAAAATTCATCCTTACCACAAAGTTTAGACTTGTGGACTGTATTAGTGAGATCAAGAGGTATATTAGAAAACTAAATATGGATATCATGTTTAATGACTCTACTGACCCTTTAAGATCTAATAAAAACATAATATCTAAAGGTTTGAGAAAGAAGAGTACATTCGTGCCCCCCATGCATCCTATCATCTCGATCTATGACAAGTCTGTTACCCAACAGGTATATCAGTTACAGAACCACATTCGTGGTACTAGGACCAGTTTTAATCTATCGTTGGAAGAATATAGGGTCCTTCAAGAATTGAGGAATGATAGAAGCATCGGGATTATGAAACCCGACAAAGGGGGTGGCATTGCTATATGTGATAGTATGGTATATGCTTCCAAAATGCATGATCTATTACATACGTCAGGAAATTATGAGATAGTTTCTCTTAACAAAATCAATATAGCGTACAAAAGTATAGACATGCACTTGAAATAATTTTTGATAGACAACAGGATTACAGAGGACATTTATAAATTTATTAAGGTAGAACACCCCACTTTGGCATCCATAGTAGGGATCCCTAAGGTCCACAAATATACTGAAAATCCCCCCTTCAGACCCATCATCTCAGGTAATAAATCGAAAACCTTTCCATGGGTTCTGTTATTGATGTCTATCTTAAACATATTTATGAAAAAAATCCCTCATCTTGTTAAAGACTCTTGGGAATTTCTGAAAAATGACCCTGTATATCTGTGGAAAGATGATTTATTGTTCATTACCATAGACGTTACAGACTTGTTTTCTTGTATTTCAAAAGATGAAGGATTAGAAGCATTTGCTAATAGCATCAGAAAATATGCTGATATAGAATGGGATAAAGCCTGTTTAATACTGGATATGATGTCACTGGTATTAGAGCATAATTATATTCATTGTGAGGGAGAATTTTTCAGGTAAACCAGGGGTGTAGCTATGGGATCAGCTTCTGCTCCCATATACGCCGACCTGGTAATGCTTGATTGGGAGGAAACAATGGTGTTTAAAAATGTATATATGAAGTATATCAAATATTACTCCCGATACCTGGATGATTTTTACATCTTATGGGATGGAAGTGTTACTTTACTAGACCAATTTCTAATGTTTTTGAATCAGAGTAGTAATTATCTCAAATTCACATCATCCAGTAACCATCAAGGTATCCCATATTTAGACATTTATGTTTCAAAAAGAGACAAAGGTTTTAAATCCAGAATATACAGGAAAAACACTTTTTCCAACAGTTACCTTGAATTTTCTGGCAACCATCCAAGGAATCAATTTCTTAATATTTACAAAGGGCAAATTATACTTGCCATAAGAATGACATCAGATCATTCCGAAATGTTTGAGGAAGTGTTATATATTACATCTTTATTTACGGATAGAGGGTACGATGTTAATATGATGTCCAAAGTAAGCAAATTAGTTATTAATGAATGGGGAAGTAGACATATGCCCTTCTTAGGCTATAAATATAATCATATGGCTAATAATGGCAACAACTACGACCATCTTTCAGTTGACAGCACAACATATGGTAGAGTGTGTGTTTTGGAACACGGCCCACATACAGGGAAAATAAAGAAAATCCTGGTCAACAACTGGAATATTATTATAGTTGACCAGGATATTGTCACAATTTTGGGGACCAGACCCCAATTTGTTAACAAAATGGGACAAAACATCAAAAATTACCTCAAGAGAGGAAATTGGTACAATGTTCCTAATAACACACACATGAAAAAATGTGGAAGTTGTAAACAATGTTATACAATTTATCAAGAACATAGTATTGTGCTAGAAAATGTGAACAAGACCAAAATTAAATTCCATCAAGGGAATTGCAACACAAAAATGGTCATATATTTAGCAAAATGCATAGTCTGTCCAGGATTTTATATTGGAAAGACCGAAAGGAAATTTAATAGGTGCATTTATGCACATTTATACAGTTTTAGAACTAAGGATGAAAAAAACGCCTTATATAGGCACATCAATAAGTACAGTGATAGACATTCCTTTAAATTTGCTATTTTGGACAGTGTCCAAATAAACCCTAGGGGGGGACTTTAAAGGAATACTATCATATAAAGAATTCTGGTGGCAAATCTACACTGATGCCTCTACCATACCTGGATTAAATTATTTTATTTCTATCAAACCTCTTTTAGTTATGGATTGATTTTATAAACACTATAGTATTCAGTTGATGGGTTTTCACTGAATATTAATTGGGTTACTTATATGAGTAACCTATATTATTTGGATTTATTTTTCTAAGGGTTTTGTTATACATTATAATTACACATCATATTTTATGGGAAGAATTATTGTTAAGTGTTTGCAGGTTTGTCAGCTAGCATCTTATCAATTTTGTTGATGTTCTGACATATTATGTAGTTTATCAGGCTTATAGGGACATGCTTAGCTAAATATATTATTAAGGTTCAGTAAATGTTTCTTTTAAATGTCTTTTTATTGCAAAATGTTCCTTTTTAACGTACTATGTCTTTAAATGCACTATTTTCAAACAGCGCTTTTGGCGCCGAATAGGATATATAAATGCCAGCAGTTTTGCTATGTATAGTTCTGATGAAGCTTGCCATGGAGCAAGTGAAAGCGCTTAACCGTTGGTTTTGTTACATTAAACCAGTTTTTTCATTGTTGGTTATTGCAAGTCATTATTTACTATTTTTTTTTCTGCTACTTACATGGAGATCAGCGTCTCAAGACACGGAGGTGATAAGCGTTCTTTCTGGTTGTTGGATTTGATTGTACAGATATATGGAGTTTGGTTTAAAAGATATAATGGCTAGGATTTTATGTGATGTTGGCTGTTAGCTGTACACAGAAATATCACGTTTTGATTTAATTGCAACTTTGTGGAATTCATTGTATGTGCAATTGTGTTTTTCATATATATATATATATATATATATATATATATATATATATATATATTTTTTTTTTCTTTCTGCTGAATAGTTGCATACTGGAGCTGTTTGGTTAGCTTTTGCATACACGACATCAACTTTACTACAAACTGAGAGAACTACAAACTTGCAGTGTTATAAGATAGTACTGAATTTTATTTTTTCTGTTTATTGTTTCATTAACTATTGTGTTAAAAATAGTACTGCATTTATCTGCTTATTTATTTGTTTACTGAAAATTCTGAGCTCTCCTGTCTGCAGTAAGTTTATTCTTCTCCCTTCATTGTTATTCAGTGTAGAAGTCTTAGCCTAGAGGGATTCTCTGTGCCTTAAAGTCTTAGTTTCGTATCTTTGAAATTATTTTTGCTGAATAGTTGCATACTGGAGATGTTTGGTTAGCTTTTGCATACCCTACATCAACTTTATTACAAGCTGAGAAAAGTACAAACTTGCAGTGTTATAAAATAGTACTGAATTTTATTTTTTCTGTTTATTGTTTCATTGAACATTGTGTTAAAAATAGTACTGCATTTATCTGCTTATTTATTTGTTTACTGAAAATTCTGAGCTCTCCTGTCTGCAGTTAGTTTATTCTTCTCCCTTCATTGTTATTCGGTGTAGAAGTCTTAGCCTAGAGGGATTCTCTGTGCCTTAAATTTTTAGTCCCTTATCTCTGAAATTATTTCTGCTGAATAGTTGCATACTGGAGCTGTTTGGTTAGCTTTTGCATACCCTACATCAACTTTATTACAAGCTGAGATAAGTACAAACTTGCAGTGTTATAAGATAGTACTGAATTTTATTTTTTTCTGTTTACTATTTCATTGAATATTGTGTTAAAATAGTACTGCATTTATCTGCTTATTTGTTTACTGAAAATTCTGAGCTCTCCTGTCTGCAGTTAGTTTTCCCCACCCTTCCACTCTCCCTGTTCATGTTGTGGTATTAATCTTGGTGGCTTTGAAATTGACCGCCCCTCCTGTAAATTTGTGTTTGAACACTCCTCCTGGGCCCATCTCATTTGTTCACTTAACTGAGTACAGTGAGATCATATTTTGCTTTCAGACCTCCTACCATTCCCATCTGTTCAGCCCCAGCTCTATCCTAGTCTAGTCTCATTAGCTCATCCTGCCTAATACAGAGAGAACAATTGAGTAGGCATACCCACCTAGGCCCTGAGCTTGTCTGATTGAAGACTGCAGGAACAGGGCTCTATTCTGAGGTTTTTTATTGGTTAATTGGGCAATTTGTTCAAATCAGTTTGCTTATTTAAAAAAAAAAGCAAAAAAGTCACCATCCCAGGAAAATGATGCGTAATATTTTTAAAGGCCAATGCATCAGAGCAGTTAGAATGACGTCTAGAAAAGATGAGATGCTAAAGGAGGTTGAATTCATTACAGGAATGTTTAAGGAGAGAATGTACAATAGTAAAATGTTGACAGAAGTAGGACAATATGTTACATCAAGATGGGGAATCAACTATTTACCTCTTTTAGGGGTTATTGACACAAGAGACAAGGAATATGAAGAAATATGTCTCAAAAAATATCAGAAAGCATGCATCCTCCCATATACACCATATGTAAGCAAAATTAAGGAAATTCTGGAGAAACACTGGAAAATTTTCCAAATCGATCCACAGATCTCCAAGTTATTGGGTAACAAACCCCTTATAGTATATAAAATGTCAGACAATTTAAAGAAAATTCTTGAATCTGGTAAAGAGACTAATTTTAGAAGAGGTGACATAGATAGTGTCATAACTACCAAAAGATGTGAAAAGTGTAATCAATGTCGGAACATTACAAGAGCACCTGGAATTATTTTAAATAATATAAACAAGACAGTTATTAAATATGCAAGGGGCAATTGTAACACATCTTATGTGATCTATCTGGCTAAATGTCTAATATGCTCAGCATATTATGTGGGAAAAACAGAGAGGGCATTCAAAAGGAGAATTTATGATCACACCTATTGTATTAGGAAAAAGGATAAAAATAATGCATTATATAGGCATGTAGAAAATGAGGGAGCGGATCACACTTTCTCCTTTGGCATTTTAGAACATATTCAAACAGGTTTGGGAGGGGACAATCGAAAGGAGTTGTTAAGTTACAAGGAAATATGGTGGCAATTGTTCACTGATGCTGCCACTGAACCTGGTTTAAATGAATCTATAGCCGTCAAACCACTACTAAGAATATAGAAATAAGATCTATTGGGATACACGATAAAATATAGGTGTATTCAACAAAGGTTAGCCTGATAGCCACATTTTTTATGTAACATTTTTTATGTAACATTTTTTATGTAACATTTTTCTTTCTTTTTTATGTAAAATTTTCTTTTTTGCGAAATTTCTTCCTTAGATTTCCCTTTGCATTCTGTCTGGTATAGTTTTCAAACAATCAATTTATATAAAAAAATATTTTATAAAAAAATATTTTATATAAATTGATTTTATATAAATTATTTTCATATAAATTAATTTAGTATATTATAGTATATTTGCTGTTTTTTAAACATTTATTATAATGATTATACATTCATTCACAAGTTTTTTAATTTTTTTAACAATTTTTATATTTCCATTCGTCTTGAACCAATTATTTATTATTATAGCACATCATATTATTAGATATTAGTATTTTATAACTTTTTAACTATTAGATATTTATTCATACACATACATCAAGTTTATATAATACAAACACATTTATAGGTAACTATTTTGGTCTATTTAAAATTGAGATATATTTTTACAGTCTATGAATTATGCATATTAAATCTTAACATTGTTATTTATATGGAATATGGATTTTAAATCCACAGTCAAACAGGTGTACGTATTGATGGTTTTAAAAAAATGTGGAAAAAAAACACAGTTTGTGAATAAGTGAATATAGCTTTAAATATCGGTACAGGTTTTCGCGCCATTAAGGTTATTTAAATGGATTTTTTCAAAAAGCTGTCAGTTCTGATGAAGCCTATATGAATAGGTGAAAGCGCTAAACTTTTAACGTTGAATTAAGTCAAGTTAGTTATGTTTTTGTGGAGTGTGTATTTGTGAGCTGTTTTTCAATAAATTTTAAGTCTTTTGTCGTACACACAGCGTTTCCTCTTCAATTTGTTGTAAGAGAAGATAGCGCAAGTGAGTACTTTTTTGTTCCTCTTTACAACTACCCACATTTCTGAAACTTTCAATTTAAGCACTCAAACCATTCATTCCACAGCCCAACACTTGCTCAAAACTCATAGTAAGCACTAATTAACCCTTGCATTAGACCCCCTATACTGTCCAGAAGGACAAGGCTCTCTATTCATCCCTACCAGCTAATCAGTAAAACAGCTCACTTTACCTATTCAGGCATGTCCAAAAGGCAGTTTCAGGTGTACTCTCCAGTCCAACTGGTGAATCTGAGCTTTTTGAGGCAATGTTACAACTGCCTCGTGTACACAGACAACCCTCTCCTCCTACCACCAAACACTAATATATGCGAGAGATGCAATTATACAGCCAAAGTGGAGGCAAAGCTCTCTCAACCCAAGACTGGAACTGACAGTCAAGAGGAGAAGGAAAATACTTGCAACTTTCCAGCAGTCTCACATAGACATACTAAACCAACACTGGAAATAACACACATAAATACGTGAAAACATACTGGGAGGCTCTAAATAAAAATCTGCAAAAGCAACAGAGACCTCCAAAGCAGACACCCAAGCAACCTCCACACCCCATCACAAACCATGGAACACATACTTCACATAATCAGTGTGCCACGCGATCACAGCCCTTAAGGCAAAATAACATACCCAACACACTAGTAATAGGCAACTCTATAGTCAGGCACACTGATGTCCCATTAACTAGGCTGGACAAGGAGAAGGTTACAGTTAGCTGCCTGTCAGGTGCCAGGATCTGCCACATAACACAAGCACTCAGGTCACTCCAGAAGAAGTACACATACGACTTTGTCATTGTCCATGATGGTGTGAATGACCTGAGACATACCTCCCTGGACTACATGAAAAAAGACATGGAAGAGCTCTCTGATCACATAGCCCAGGCCGGTATGACCCTGACCCTGAGTAGCATCCTGCCCTCACCAAGAATGATGCTACAGTATAAAGAAAAAATAATCAGTTTCAACAATTGGCTGTTTCTGGTGTCATTCAAAGGGGATCCAGTATCTGTCCAACTGGGATGACATGCTCGATAAGCCACATTGTTTCGCAAAAGATGGCTTGCACCTGTCACCCTTAGGCTTTTGAATACTGACCAAGGCTTTTGTCACCCCCATAGTACCTTTTTTAGGCAAGGCTCAAAAGACAAACCCACCACCATAAATAGCACAAGTAACCAAAAACTGAGGGTAATGCTACTCACTGCCAGAAGTCTAAACCTCAAAATGCGTGCACTCGAGGCACTCCTCAGTATGGAGAACATCGATATCTGTGTAGTAATAGAAACTGGTTTAAGCTTCCAGAGAGCACCCCTGCACTACCAGGCTATAACTCATATCATACCTTTCAACCACAGAACCAGGACCGAAATGCAAAAGGTGGGGGTGTATCCATATTCATCAAGGATACCCACACCTCCAGGTTAGGGGCACAGCACAATGCCTCAGAGATCATCCATGTGCAACTAACAATGAGCAAAACTGCAATTCAAATTGTAGCTTGGTACAGATCACCCCCCAGGACCCCCATTCCACATTTCTGGAGA
>NC_056730.1:1067515254-1067537754 GCF_019279795.1 Protopterus annectens | reverse complement strand
TAAGATTCATTGATGTATCCTAAAAAGACAACAAGAGTTTTTGGAACAATTTACTTTTTCTGTGACTGAGGATTACCAAAGCAATATTTTCCTCCATGACTCAGTATAGTAAAGTATGCCTATGTAAAAGTCAAGCTTTAGACAAAAGATTCCATGTATATGTTGCATTAGACATACTGCCATTACCATATGTAATCTGTATACATTCTGTATACATTTACAGGTTCCACTTGGAGAAATTTCCAGTGCAGCAGATTGGTACACACTTGATGTCATAGAGTCTCTGGAAAGAAGCAATGGTGGCACCATGCACCTAGTACAGTCTGAAGATACAGTGGCACTGTCGTCAACAAGAACAGTGGAGGGCACACTTCCATTGCCCAAAGCTGAGAGGGTTGTGGAGACCTGGGAGGAACATCCAGCACTACCTGTGCTTAAGTCAGCCCATCCATGTCAGCTCCACCTGTGACATACAGCCAACACTATCAAAGGCAACATCAGAGGACTCCACTGTCTCTAAGGTGGGCACACACAGAACTGGGGAGAGACAGGTAGGTGTCTAACATATCCGTGCCCCCAGAAAATTCTCTGACCTTGGTGTTACCCTTGGCATCAATCAACAGATTTCCAGGTTTGTAACAGAGACACAGATGATGACAAGTCAGATCATATCAGAGCTGCTTAGTGTACTGTGTGGCCTGCATGAAGACCTATAACCAGTGTATGGACTGCAGGACATTCTGGAATGCATGCTGAGTGCCACCATGTTGAGGGAACTGGAGCAGGCATGCCTAGTGAGGGCAGCAGGGCCCACTTGGCTTCTGTTAGTGAATCCATGTGACTGCAGAGAGCTGACTATCATGGCTGTGGTAGGGGACAGTTGCACATTGCATAGTCGTATACCAGACTAACACAAATGGCTGTCCTATCACCACTGTCTATGATTGCCTCAGACTTTGGCTATGAATACTGTTCTTAACATGGTGAATGCTCTTTTGCCTTCTCTGTGACCTTTGTGTTAGTCTGTGGATACACATGGATATTGATGATGGCCTGCTAGCTCTACTGTGGTCGCTACCTACCCAGAAAGCAGCTCAGGGTCTCACAGTTCAGTGTTAACTCTCATCCATGAAGCCTCACCTCAGTGAACACCTGCATATATTAGAACACCACTGTGGAGCCATGGCAACATTCCTGAATACATGTCCAAGAAACTACATGTGCTAATATACAAGCTGTCTCCAGTACTGACACTGCTGAGCATATATCTCAAGTACAACAAATCTGGATAAAGCCAAAAAGAATGGGCGAACAAAGGCCAAAAATCAGGGACAGATTTTAAGTATTGTTCTTATAAACTTAGACAGTTGCTAGAATAACAAGTTTTGTGTTAGCATGCATTTTCCTGAACAGTATAAAGTCTGAAAAGCAAATGCATGTCATTATTTAGTGACTTCAGTCCTCAATGATTTTCCAGAAAATAATTGATTTAACAAAGAACAGGCAAAAAGCTGGACATTCTGTAAAAATTTGTAAGTTGAGAGGATTGCAGTGTTTCATGGTACAGTGAGACAGTGTTTCACCCAGGAAAACTCCAGTTGGTCATTTGAGAAAGTGATCCTTGACACTACACAACCCCCTAGCCATGTGCATGAGTACTGTACATAGATTCTAGACTCCCCAACCTATGCTAGCATTGCTGTTCTCTGTTACTGTGCCTCCTCACCTGTGCAAATGATGATGACGAATGTGCCTTGCCCGCCCCTCTAGTTTATATAGGTATGGTGATGTCTGATGCATGCACTGTAGACCATACCCTGAGTGTGTTAATGCATGCATGTTTGTCTTGTCATATCGCACCTGCCTCTGCCTCACATGAGAACCAACTGCAGCAAGTTCTTTGTTGATTCCTTACCTGGCTCTTTTCGCACTGATGCCATAGGTATATTAGAGAGTTCTACAGCCCTCCATTGTACTAACAGATTTCATAGTATCATGTTATCATCACCATCATCATCAACCCCTTTTTTCCCATTTTCTACATGGGGTCAGGATGTCTTGTCAGCTGTCACCATCTGTCTCTATTCAGTGCCACTCTCCTGCCTTCTTCGATGCTCGTACCTCACTGTTGCAGATCATCTCTCACACAATTCATCCACCTCTTTGCAGGACTCCCTTGTTCCTCTTGGCTTCTTTCTGTCTGTCCCAAATCTTCTTCACCAGATAGTCTTCTGCTTTTCTGTACATGTGTCCAAACCACCATAATCTGTTCTGTTTGACTTTTTCTGCAATTGGAGCTGCTTTGGCTTCTGCTCTTATGTCCTCATTTCTTCATCTGTCCCACAGTGTGCATCCTGCCACCCATCTCAGGCACTGCACTTCATCTTCAGCACCTCTAGCTTCCTGAACTGCTCTGCCATTGCTGCCCAGCTTTCTGTACCATACAGTAGTACAGGTCACACCACTGTTTTGTACACCTTACTTTTCATCTTCTTTAGCATTCATCTCTTATGTACTACACCAGACACTCTGTGTCAGTTTTCTGCAGCCCCTCTGATTCTAGTTTTGACCTCCTGATTTAGACTTCCTTCTCCTCAACCACCCCTCTCAGATAACTTGAGTTGTTAACCTGTTCCACTATTTTCCCTTCTATCTTCACTCTCATCTTCTCCTGATTTCTCCCATTTGTTGCAGTATAACTATCTTATCTGTATTCAATTTAATCCCATGTGCTTTCAGTTTTGCATTCCATTCCCCTGTCCTTTGCTGGAGTTCTTTCTCAGAGTCTGCCTGTAATGCCACATCATCTACATACAGCAACTTTGCTGATCTGTCTCCTCTGATTTGTTTGCTAATGTAGCCTATCACAAGTATGAACAGTAGTGGGCTCAGAGCTGATCCATGATGCACACCCACTCCCAGTGGGAACTCATCTGTGAGACCAAACACCGTTGGTACTTGAGTCATTGGGTCCTTGTACATAGTTTGCACTAAATCTTCCAATGTTTCCTGGACTTCAAACCATCACAGTATTACTCAAATCAGCTTTCTTAGGACTTTGTCATGTGTTTTCTCCAAGTCTAAGAATGCCAGTTTGGGTTCTTTCCTCATCTCTAGCTTCTACCCAACTATCTGTCTCACTGCAGCATTGGGCTAGTTGTGCTGCATCCTGATCTGAATCTGAACTGCTCTTCTCCCATTGTACTTTCTACTACTCTGCATATTCATTTATCAGTCACTCTGTCCTGAACTTTCATGCAATGTGAAAGATGTTTGATACCACTGTACTGCCCACAGTTGTGAATGTCTCCTTTACTCTTGAGCACTGTCACTGGTATGCTTATTCTCCAGTCATCTGGGATACGTCTTTCTCTCCATACTGTTATGAATACCCTCAAGAGCCATTTCTCCCTTATCTCTCCCTGCATCCTTACCATATCTGCTGTGACCTTATCTGAGCCTGCAGCTTTCCCCCTAACTTAATTTTCCTTAGTGTTGTTCTTACTTCTTCTATGGTGGGCTCCTCCTCTTTTCTTATTGCAGGCTGTATCTGAGGCAGTACAGTTTCTTTTGGGTTTTCTTTGTTCATAAACTGCTGGAAGTACTCTTTCCATCTGCCTTTGATGTCCTGTGGACTATTGAGCAGGTTGTTTCTAGCATCCCTTATGACGGGTGTCTGACTATCTTCTTTATCTTTCTGTGTTTGCCTTATAACCTGGTACAGTTTCTTTGAGCCATCTACTGAGTCACTTTCCAGAAGCATACAGAATGCCTCTGATGCCTTTTTGTTTATTATTGTAACTCCTTTCTTAGCTTTTTTGTTAGCTAATTAGTATTCCTTTCTAGCTTGGTCCGTCTTTTCTATCTCCCACTTTTTGATGGAATTCTTCTTTTTTCTGATGACTTCCTGGACTTCCGCATTCCACCACTAGCTTTCCTTGTGTACCTTATCTCCAGACATGAGAAGGTTGCATATGTAGTCCTCAAATATGCTGTTTTGAAGCACTGCCATTCTTCTTCAACTGCACCTATTTCCTATTGTTCTTGAGCTGCTAGAGCCCTGAATAATCATTTGAACTGTTGTGCTTTCTCTCCAGTCAACTTCCAGGTCTTTAGCCTGGTCCCTGTTAACCTTATAGTGTTCTCTGTCCACTGCTTGCAGCTTAATGTGGCAGCCATTAGTTAATCGTGTGGGATGATTGTTTCACTGGGGATGACCTTGCAATCATTGATTCTACCTCAGTGCCCTTTCCTTACTAGGAGGAAGTCTACCTGAGTTTCATGTTGGCCACTCTTGTATGTGATCATGTGACTGTCCCTCTTGCTGAACCATGTGTTGGCTGTTATCAAGCCATTTACCAGACAGAAGTCTAATAATGGCTTCTCCTTCTTTATTGCTGTTGCCCCACACATGCAGACCCAGGCAGTCCTCATATCTTGTTTTGTCTGTCTCGATATGTGTGTTCAAGTCACCCATTGTCAACACTAATCATGTTGTTCTGCTTTACCCAGTAGGTTCTGCAACTGCTGTCTGAATTCACACTTTTCCTCACTATTACAACCCTGTTGTGGGGCATAGACTGAAATTATGAATAATGCGCTATCATTACACTGGCATGAATCTATTACTAATTCTGATTACATCTGTCACTGCCTTCTGAGGCCTCTGTCTTACTATGCTGACACCATTTCTATCATGTCCGCCTCCTGAGTAGTAGATTCTGGATCCTTCCATCTTGTTTCCTCCTTACCATAATGACAACTACTTCCAAGTAACATCCTTCCAGTAAACCTACATTGATTGCAACAATTCTTAGCTCTTGTTTGTCAGGTTGATTGGTTTTACGTCCATCTTTCACTCAGCTGAGCTATCAAAATTAACCCAGCTGGGCAACTGGACACAAGCCAGCTAGTAGCATATTGACCCCAGTGCTGCTGTTTTTCTTTTTACTAGGAGGAAGTCTACCTGACCTGCCTGTTGGCCACTCTTGCATGTGGATTGTGTGACTGTATCTCTTTCTGAACAATGTGTTAGCTACTGTCAAGCCATTTGTCAGACAGAAGCCAAGAATGGCCTCTCCTTCTTTATTCCTATTGCCCAACCATGCGGACCCAGGCAGTCCTCATATCTTGTTCTGTCTGTCCCGATGTGTGCATTGAAGTCACCCATTATCAATACCAATTCATGTTGTCCTGCTTTAACTAGAAGGTCCTGCAACTGCTGTCTGAGTGCACTCTTTACCTCGCTATCACAAACCTGCTGTGGGCTATAGGTTGAGATTATGAATACTGCCCTATCATTAGTCTGGAGTCTGATTGCCATGAGTCTGTCACTAATTCTGATGATATTCCTCACTGCCTTCTGAATCTTTTCTCTCACCACAATTCCCACACCATTTTTATCCATTCCTTCTCCTGAGTAGAAGACTGTATCCCAGATCCTTCTTCTTGGATACACAGGATGTCCAGCCTCCTCTGTATCATCATGTCATCCACCTTCAAGTGTAGCAATTCTTAGTTCATGTCTGGCAGGTTGATTGGTTTTACATCCAGCTTTACGTCTAGCTTTTGCTCAACAGAGCTATCCCAGGTAACCCAGGCTTGGCAAGTAGACACTGCCCGGCAGCTTATTGACCCAGGGATGCTGGGCTTTATGGCAGACACACACTGGCCAATAGGGGCACATACACCCCTCCCACCATTAGTATGGGTCCCTGGCATAGTTCAGGTCTTCAACTTGCTTATCACCAGCAAATACCTATTCTCATTTGATTGCATTAGTCAACATGACCAAGTCTCCCAGAGCTATATTTTAAACTGAGTGGCTAGTCCTGAGTGGTGCTCAGTCTGTGATCCATGTTCTCCTATCTTGAGGATACTGCGCACCTCAGTAGATCCCCTAAAGGGCACCATGTACATTTTGTGCTGCTCCTGACAGCTCCATTCCTTGGTGAGTTTGAGATGAAAATACTCAGGATGTTTTTTGGAGGTGGGAGGAATCCCACAGAGACACACAGAGAACATGCAAACACCAAATAGGCATTGGCTAGAGGTCAGGATTGAATCTTGCATTTTGTGCATGGAAGGTGAAGACTTTAACCATTATGCCAATCGATCTTTTTAAATATGTAATGCAGCATATCAAAGGCTACAAAAATCTTACAACAAATCTCCAGAGCATACAGCAGTGCCCCACTGTATGTGTTCAGGCAGTGGAACTGTGTCTTTAGCAGTCTAACCACAAGTTCATAAATGTTGTGTTTCTACAAGAATATGGTGTTGTATGCCATCTCTGACACAGTCTGGGGGCTGCGAATGGAGGCCAAAATCTATGGCCCCAAGATATGTCCAGCATCAATGGCAACACACAACAAACACCATCATGAGTGGTCTACTACTTGGCATTCATGGGACCAGATGTACCTGGCCTCTGTCAGTGGCAATTTATCATTCCTACCTGGCATTTTTGAAAGACACTCCTCATAAAACAATGATATAGGTCACATGAACATCAGATTAAAAGTTATAGGAATTTAGTGGGTTGTGCCCAGACATGTTGAATATAATACTTTGTGTATTGTGCACTATTTGGTAGTTGATGGAGTGAAAACCCTTCTGGTTTATATACCAGATTCCATGTGGAGCTAGTTGGGCTTTGATTGCAATAGGACCTCAGGGCAATTAGCTATGTTACAGAATGCTCACAAAGTGGTTGTTTTCTTCTTTGCTGTCTATGAAAACCAAATATGTTTTTCCATATACTGCAGCATCATCTCAAGGAACTACTGTAGAATTCACAAGGTTGAGGCCTGTGAAACTCTAATGCATCTGTTGTCAGATGCTGAGTTGTACCTATAGAAAGGTTGCTTAACTTTATACAAAGTTTCCAGTCCACTGTGATAGGCACTCCAGAAATCCTCCTTGATTCTTTATAAGGACAGCATATGTTTGCTAGGATCTCAATGATATCTCTCTTTCTACATGGTGGAGGTAAATTATGCACCGGTTATGAAGGTGAAGGTATGCCAGCAGCTCTTGGACTCTACTGCAGCACAGAAGTTGGCACTGCCCAACACTGTGGGCAATGTCTCCCACTTTGGCAACTAACACATGCTGACCAGCTAAACAGATGCTATTGCTAGCATCTTAACATTAATGATGTACCTGTGCATTGAAAAATGATTGTGTTTAGATAAGCTGATCACTGTGGCTTATCTCCCAAATGTCATATATTTCTCAATCATGCCATCCCTTTTGATTTTGTCATTTGTATACTTGCTGGTTTTCGTTAGTATGTTAACATGCTTTGTATGTCATTATGCGGTAATTTGCATGTGGTACAAATCACACTATTTTTGCACTTGATGGGGTGCACTATATGTGCCTCTGAGTCATCACTTCATAGTGCATCACTGCTCACTGTGCTGTTTCACTTAAGATTGTGCTGTTTGTTCCTGAATACTCCCAAAATGATGATGATGGCAATTATTATTATTATTATTAGTAGTAGTATTGTTATTATTATTATTATTATTATTATTGTTATTATTACTACTGTTACCTTTGGTACGTTCTTTCACATCATTCTATGTTCTAGTTTGCACACCTAAGATAACAAAATAATTATTTTCTACTTTCTTCCCGTGACTCATAACCAGTTTACAAATTTATTCAGGGTCTGTTGATGATGTAAGGGGACGTTGTGTAAGCTGATGTGTTAAATCTATTAACAGCAACAACTGGATGTTATCAGTATCTTAAGTTATCTTTAGTAATTAAAGGTGGAGTGCAATTCTTAAAATTCAGCAGATTTTTACTTGCTGTTTAAACTGTTTGACCTTATTAGACATTTTGGGCAAAATACTTTTATGTTCTTGAATTGTATGCTTGCATTTCTCTGTTGCATTTAAAAAAGTGAAATTTGATTTTGTTGTAAAAGAAATGAAAACAAGAAAACTGAAAATCAATAACACAGACTGTGTCTCTGAACTCCGTAAGGTTGGAGTTAGACACAGCAGCACAGAGCCTGGTTACTTCGCAGAGTAATTAGCAATGTTTTATATATATAACTATTTCCTTTTCAAAAGACTGGAGTGGATGAAGTGTGTTTGTGTGCCTGTATATGTGTGTGTGGGTGGGTGGGGGATGCATATATATGTGAATGACTGTGTGTTAAGCATGCATATTTTTGTGATCATGTGTGTTTCAAAAAGTAATTTCAGTTTTCCAATATAGCAGTTGTTCATTTTTGTATTTGGTTAGAATATTGTATGTGTGAAGCAAGAGGACACTCCCAGAAGTCAGATTAGTACTGGGAGTTAAACTGGTGTTATTTTTGTACTGTAATAGAAGGTATTCTCTTTATTGAATGTGTTGCAGCTAGTCAGTTTTATATTTCCTACTTATCACTTGACATCTGTAAAATAGTTTGAATGTGATACGAGTATGTCCCTTTTATTTTTCCTATTTAGCGCTAGACATTAGTGCATCCGTTTATGTATGTGTATATTATCGGTTCATAGGTTCATAGGAGATTATTAGACTAATGGCTTAAGGGCCCTTACAAACCTAGGCAATATAACCCAATTTTACCAAATATATGGCCACTAGGGGCAAGAGGATGGCATGGATTTGTTCCTGTGCATTGAGTATCTTACAGGTTGTCCCTGTCCATAAGGGATGTAGGCAATACCCCAAGTGTGAATTTGTGATTCCCCATCCATTGATCCAAACTGCATTTGAAGATGGCCTGGGAAGGACTCTGCTTAAAGTAAATGGGAAGCCTATTCCAGATAAGGGGCAATCTCTGAGATACATATCTGTTTCTCCAGCATGTTTTGTTTGAGCCACTAAGTTTAGATCCCTAGATCAGGTGAGCCTCATGCTGTTTGAATTGTGGATGTGTAGCAGCACCATCGGGGCTGTATTTGTAAGTACTACTGTCACTGAATTCAAGGCTACTATAATGAAAGATACAGCACTGATATAAAACAAACAAAACCACAATAAAGTGAATTGTTATAGCACATATGAAATCCAGACTTCAAAGCAGCATACAATCTGATATAAGGATTCAAACATAACTGCCACATAACTAACAGAATGCTGTTATACATGTTATGTGATTAATGGAAAGCTGGCAGGGAAAATGTTTTTGGCACCAAAGCTAACCACAAAATCAAGGACATTCAGAATATTTTTTCGTGGAAATGCCTGCACAAATATTTTCATACCCCTGAGAGAATGCATTACATTTCCTTCGGCAACGGTGATGTTCCTTCAAACTACCACATCAATAGTAATACCCTAAGCACACAGTTAGTGGTGAGAAATCTGGGCACACAGGTTGGCAGCAACCTTAACTTTGATCACCATATCTCCACAGTGCTAAGAAGGGGATTTTATATTGCTCATCTCATAAGTAAGGGCATTACCTACAGAAAAAAGAGGTTATAACCCCCCTGTACTCTTCCCTCATCAGGCCAATAATAGAGTACAATGGTCCCTTTGGTATGTTCCTTTCCAAACACCTGCAGCAATTGGAGAGACCACAAAGATTCCTTGCAAAGAAAATTCATGGTCTTCAAGATTTGTCATATGCGGACAGACTGAAATCATTGTCACTTTACTCTGTGTCATACAGACTACTCTGAGGTGAGCAATCTCTGATGCAGCTTTGATGGAAATGCTGTATATTCGCAAGTCAAATGGCATACGGGTCACTCGCTCAAAAGACCTTAATCTGGTATGTGACATCAACAGAACTTGCTGGAGAGACAGATTTGTCTCACAGAGGTTGCCCCACCTTTGGAATAAGCTTCCTACTCATGTTAAATGAAGCCCCTCATTGGCCCTATTTAAGCACAAATTGGACAACTGGATGGGTAACCAGAAAGTCACCCCAGGGGTTCCACTTGTGTCCCTCTTGGACAGAGGCAATATGTGCTGAATTTAGTGTCTGCTTGAACCAGACACACTTGGGAACATGGGTTGAACTTGGCTAGGCTTGTAAGGGCCCTATGGCCATTAGCCTAGTAACCTCCTATGATCCTATGATCCTATGTTTCCTGAAGTAAAGGAGACATGTTTGAGGTGTGAAAGCAAGGGAAAACAGAATTACATGTTCTGGCTATGTGAGAAAATGGGACACTTTAAAAGAGTATTGAGGGAACTAATGCAGTTAATTTTAGATGGACAATGGCAAATGAACATTTCTGTTTGAATTGGGTAGAAGGGGGAGACAAAGGGATCACATTAATGAGCTGGCAGCTCTCGTATTAATCTTAGCTAAAAAGTAAGAATTACAGTGTGGAAGATGAATTAGGAGACAAGACTGGAAGACATGATAAAATGGAGCCAGCTGAGAAGGCCAAAATTAAATACAAATCTGGTAAAATTCTATAAAAAATAGGATTACTGGGATATGAAATGAAGAATATGACAGGGATGGCTTGAAGGGGAACAATAAAAGGCATGGATGATCATATGTAACTGACAGATTATTGAGAGGTATATGGATCTGTAATGGAGAGAGAAAAGGTGTGAGATTATTGTAAATGTAAATGCTGATTTTGGGTTGTGTCCCCTGTTAATAAAATAAGTTGTACATTGTTAATACATTATGAAATTTAGGGTCAACCACCAGAATAGTTTAGTGCACCATGCATGAGGTCTGTACTTTGGATTGTCCAAGAAATGGAGAATAGAACAGTTGGTTTATTCAAAAAACATTGGTACACTGTTTCAGAATATAATGCTTCACCAGATCTGATTGTAATGCCTTTGATAAAGTGATACAAATTGAACTTACAAAAATGAGATTCATTCAAACTGTGTAGCCCTGTCTTACAGAAAGTGAGACACACAAATTGCGCATCTCTGTCTTACACAAAGTGAGACTCATACAAACTGTGTAGCTCTAACATAACGTGAGACTCATACAAACTATGTAGCACTGTCTTTCACAATGTGACTCATACAAATTGTGTAGCTCTGTCATAAACAATGAGACTCATACAAACTATGTAGCTCTGTCATACACAATGTGAGACTCATACAAACTAGGTAGCTCTCTCATACAGAATGTGAGACTCATACAAACTAGGTAGCTCTGTACTTCACTCTAGCAACTCCCACACAGTCACACCATCCCATTTTATAGCATTATCCACAATTCAGATCAGCATTTCTATCAGTTCCTTTTCTGAAAGTCATGCCATTACACTGACTGAAAGGCATCGCCTCCCCAGTACTTTTTGATCAAAAACTCTCTTTCCCTGTTATTGTCCATAATAGTAAAATGTTACAAAAACATAGGATATTACACTCAAAACACCAATAACAAAGTATTTCTGCAGGGATCCCTTCCCTGCATTATACACATGTCCTCATATATATTAACTCCACAAATGCACCACTACTATAAGATGTAGTTTACGTAAGTGAATCATTTACTATAATGCCATACATCTTGCAAAAGATATTTATCACTCAGGGCATATAAACAAGTTGCAAATCAGTATAAGCATTTCATTACCCTGACATTCATTGAACTGCATGTTGGCAACCCTTAAAAATCAGTTTAGAGGCAGATATACAAAATAAACACATATTTATTTGAAGAATGAAATGAAACTTTCAAAGGAAAAGTATGCTTTAAAAATGATCAAAACACGGTAGGTTCAGGTTAAGGCACTTTAATCTTGCAGCAAGGAGACAAAAACATGGTAATACAGAGTTTGTCTAACCAGAAACAGGAAATACTTTCAGTTTTATACATTCACTAACTAGTCATGGCCTACCAAGCTGATGTGACAGATTACCACCTTTCTCATCATCATCTGTTGACTATCATTCCCATGAATTTCTGCTGATTTATCAATTTTTATGTGAAACTTCCTGAGGAAAACAACATGGCATTGATTACTCCCAGTTAGATACATGTTATGTTACCATTCAAGGTACTATGGCTAATTCAAGCACAATGCTAGCAGTTCATTTCTCTAATAATCCTTTGTCCATTTTATCTCTAAGTTACTGCAGCTGCACATGTTCTCATGCTTCGAACAGAGCTGATTGTCTAAAATCATTACATTTACAGAATATTGTATTGTTCATTCATTTGTTCCTGACCTAGCAGATAAGCACCTGCTTCTCAAGTACATTTCCAAAAGGCATAAACATGAATATTGCTGTGCTAGCAGTTACTAGGTCAGAGGGCAACTTGCAACTTTCAGAAAGCATACTGCAGTTTTCAAAAAGCATCTTTTCCAGTCTCATATGAAACTCAATTTATATAACACAGTGCATGAAAAATAGAATGAGAAGCGTATTATATCATTTGATTATTAATTGGCATTAAGCATACACACATTAATACATATTTTTCTAACATTTCCCTCCTGTTAATACTTTTTAATTCTATTTTCAAAAAGAATAAACAGCTTGCTTCTTTTCCTAACCTCTTCCATTCAGGATTTGCAGTTAAGAAAGTCATTCAGTTTAAACTTTTATGAAAGTGTTTCACATTCTAGCAGCTCTTCAAATTCAATACTTTGATACATAGTCTCAGATACTGGTATATCTATGAATTCTTTGATTAATTTCTTCATGCTGGGGATTCCACAACAAACACAAACTCCTATTAGGAGTAATCATACCCCAGTGGCAATCAATATATTCATTAGGATGGAACCCCCCCCCCCAGATACATTCTGGAAAAAGTCTGTCAGAGTGTTTGGGCCTGGTTTGGTCATGGCCGACACTTGCTGAATCACCTCGAGATGATCGTTAATTTCATGCTGATGATCAGGAATAAATGCACAGCATTCTTCTTTGATTAAAGTGCACGTCCCACCCCTCGCCGCTAGGGTGAAGTCAAGAGCCATTCGGTTTTGGAGTACTACAGTTCTCATGGCATTCAGTTCATCAGTTATCAGTTCAAGAGCAGAAAAAGTCACATTACTCATTACTTCGAGAAGTTTTGACAGTTTTCACAGCTCCCATATCGATTTAACTGCACCATATGCAGGTAATATATCTGCCCAGGATATGACAGCATCACTCATATCTGCCCAGGATATGACAGCATCACTCAAGTCCATGTGCGCAAGTTTGGTTCCCACATTACGATGGTCTTTCCAGCCCGCTTCGATCTGTCCCACTGGATTCTCAGGTTTCTTAACAGTATTTTTGGTCACATCTCGAGTATTTCGAATGTGTCCCTGAGGCAAAACTGCAGTGTGTCGGATGGCCAGGACTAGGTACCCCAAAAAACAACTGCCAGACCAATTCTCAGGTAACCATTTATATGCTTTTTTACCACACACAAAATAACAGTCCTCTACTTTAGTTGTTACTTTGTTACGAAATGACTGCCCTGCATGAAACATTTTCTTATCTATTACAGATAACTGTTTAAAAAGTACAGGATTGCGTTGTACCTGATCAAGAGTCTTATGCATAGATTTCAAAAATGAGTCATAATCTGTACTACAAGATCCACCTAAATCGTTTGGTTTTCTATAACATTTATACTGTACTGTGACATTACACTTACTTCATCCCACTTGGATGGTGTCATTTTTGTAAAAGCATACAATTCCTTTTTGTGTTACAGGCAAATACAGTGCTACCTTATCATGTGCTTTAATAGCAACTGTGTCAAAAACTAGATTTTCCCAGGTCTCATTCACCCCTAGGGGGGATAGCAGCCATCAATAAACCCCCGTATGCTATTGGTATGGCCGTACAGACCCAGCAGTTTGAAACATTAAAAGTCTCAGCATACACACGTGTAATTGCCTGATAAGTGTTAAAGTTTGGATGCCAGTCTATGTTTGGTTCATTACGTCTAATCAGTTCAACTTTTGTGGCAGGAAAAAGGAGTGGCCACAACAAAAAGAACAGTGTGATTAGCATAGCTATTAAAATGATCATACACGTTTTCTGAGGTTGCTCAATGTCTCTATTCACTCTGTACCTGGCCATTATGTTCTCGTTGTACAACAGTGACAAAGTTTTTGTCCGATTCAAAGTTCTTAACCAGTTTACAGTGCGTCAAATGAATCCAGGAAGCTCACTCCGCGATCTTGACTGCAGTGGGTGTTGACAGTAGTACCTGGTATGGTCCTTCCCACTTTGGAGAACTCCAATTCTTTCGCTTCAAAATCTTCACCCAGACCCAGGTGCCTGGGCCTACTGGTGCTTCCGATTTCAGTTGTTCTTTATCTGAAACAGAATTTAACTGCAAAAGTTTGTTATTCAAAAATCACCTCATATACCCTGCAAGTGAACTGTCAGCCTCTTGCTCTGCAGACATGAGAGGTTTCCACTGAGGTGTATAATATGCCCTCCCAAACAAAATTTCAAAAGGAGTTAATCCCTTTGCATTTGGAACAGTTCTCATGCTCAACAGTGCTAAAGGCAAACAGTGCACCCAGTTCTTCTGTGTCTCGCTCATCAACTTCCTAAGCTTGTTCTTCAACACCCTATTATCTCTCTACTAACCCTGCAGATTGGGGGTGGTAAGCGCAGTGATTTTTTAATGATATTCCAAAATAAAGACTAAGTTGCTGTACTGTTTGGTTCACGAAATGTGTACTGTTATCACTATAAATCTTTTCCGGTATGCCAAATCAGGGTATAATTTCTTTAACAAGGATTTTTGCAACAGTAGCTGCATCTGGATTTTTAGTTGGAAAAGCTTCCACCCATTTGGAAAACATATCTATAATGATAAGACAATACTTTTTATTCTCGCATTTATTCAGTTCTATGAAATCCATTCAAATAGTATGAAATGGATACGGTGGTGTAGGGAAACTCCCTTGCTTAGGCTTCAATGCCCCTTGTGCATGATGCTTGTTGCAAACATGGCATGCTGCACAAAAATTTTTTGTGTAATTTGTAAATCCATAGGTTATAAACACTCGATTCACTAACTGTACCATCCCCCCTGTTGACACATGGCTCTGCCCATGGCTCAACAAAGCTGCATATCTAAACAAGTTAGATGGAAAAATTGGTTTCTTTTCCTTGGAGATGGACAGTCCCTTTTCAAGGATTGCTCCTCGTTTTATCCACTTCTGATTTTCTACATTTGTAGTAAGTGTCTGCATTGTTTTTAACATTTCAAAATCTAAAGTCTCAGAGGGTTGTAATTCCTCACTCAAAAGAAAAGTTTCTGAGGCTGAAGCTGCTTGCTTCGCAGCTGTATCAGCCCGCGCATTACCTTTTGAAATCCTATCCTGTTCCTTGGTATGAGCTGCGCATTTGCAAATAGCTACTTTTTGAGGTAACTGAATAGAGTCTAATAGAGCTAAAATAAATTGCTCATGATTAATTGGTTTACCAGTAGATGTTATCATTCCTCTATTTTTCCACTGCTGCGCAAAAACATGTACAGTAGAAAAAGCATACTGACTGTCAGTATAAATGTTCACTTTCTTACCTTTTGCTAAGGTACATGCCCTTGTCAAGGCAATCAACTCTGCCGCTTGTGCAGATAAATTGTGTGGTAAAGATTTTGCTTCTAAAGTTTCAGCATCAGAAACAACTGCATACCCCACTAGGATCTGTCCTGTAGGACCCCTCCTGCACGAGCCGTCCACATAGTATGTCACCTCGGCATCATCCAAGGGAACATCCATAAGGTCTTGTCTAGGTAATGTCTTTTGCTCAATCTCCTGTAGGCAGCAATGCAGTTTGCCATCTGCAGTGGTTGGGAGCAAGGTTTATGGATTCAAAGTTGTGCAATGTTCAATTGTCATATGAGGTTGGCTCAACAGTATAGTCATACAGGAAAGATGTCTAGCAGGAGAAAGATATGCTACTTTTTCTTGCAGTAAAATAATTGCGACTGCATGAGGCACTCTCAATGTGAGAGGGTGGAATAACACTACTGAGGCTGAAGCCTGCACTGCCATTGCAGCTGCAACTACTGCTTGTACACAGTGGGGCAGGGACCGCTCCACTGGGTCTAACTGTGATGAATAGTAAGCTATGGGGCATTGCTTGTCCCCATGTTGCTGTGTCAATACTGATGTCATATAACCCTGCTTACAGTCTACAGTTTGAAAAAATTGCTTATGATAGTTCGGTAATCCTAAAACTAAGGATGATGCTATCAGTTGTTTCAGCTTGCAGAAAGCTGCTTCTGCTTCTGGTGTCCATTGTAATAAGTCCTATGCTGCCATCAGCTTTTTGAATATTAAATTGGCCAGTGGAGCAGATTCCAATGCATAATTTGGTATCCAACTTCGACAAAAGTTAGTAGTTCCCAGGATGGACATAATTTCCTTCTTGGTAGTTGGTCTAAGTGCCTGTAATATTGCTGTTTTTCTAGCTCCGTCTAATATTCTACCTTCCTTGTATATTACATATCCCAAGTACTTAACTTGTTTTCTCCAAAGTTGTAGTTTGTTCTTGTTTACTTTGTGACGTTGAGTAGCTAAAAACTGTAATAATGCTATAGTGTCCTCTTTGCATTCTTGCTGGGTGGGGGCTGCCAGCAGAATGTCGTCTACATAGAGTAAAATCTGACTTCCTCTCAGTGGGATAAATCCCACCAGGTTGCTTGCCATTTCTTGTGCAAATATTGTTGGACTTTCACAATATCCCTGTGGTAATCTTGTATATGTATACCGCTTTCCCTGAAATGTAAATGCAAACCAATATTGGCTATCAGGGTGTATCGGTATTGAGAAGAATGCATTACTAATATCTACCACAGAAAAATATTTTTGCTGAGACTTTAAATCATTCAGTAAGGTGTGTGGGTCTGGCACCGTCGGTGCCCTGGGTATAACTGCATTATTTACAGCTTGTAAATCTTGGACCATACGCCATTCCCCATTTGCTTTCCTGACAGGAAATAATGGTGTATTACATGGTGAATCAGGAGATTCTATTAAGACTCCTTCCTTACATAAGGCTGCTATTATAGGTTTGATTCCTATCTCTGCATCCTTTCTCAAGGGATACTGTCTTTTCTGGGGTCTAAATGCTGACTTTGGCGTAATAGTAACTGGTCCTGCTGTTCATATAAGTCCTACGTCTGATTTCCCTGTTGACCAGAGAATGTCTGGTATACTTTGCAAGGCTTTTTCCTCTTCTTCTAATAAGAGTAATACTCAGCTATTCTCACTAGCCTGTGAGTGCACAGCTGGGTGTGTCTGTGTTATCCAATTCAATTTATGTTTCTGTACTCCTTGATCGGAGAGTTCTAATTCTGTCTGCTTTTCCCACCTTGTGACTTTTTCACCTAAGTCTGCCCATTTCAAATTTCTATTTTTAGTTAAGCTAACATGTGGCAATCAATTAGATTTGTAAAGTGCTAAAAATTCCTGGGGCAATGAACAGCTTACTACACTGTTTCCTTCTGTGTCCCAGTACAAATTTCGTAACACTAGTCTGTTTGCATGGTTCTGAAACAATTCCTGCTCATAATCTTTATCAGGTCCTGGTCTATTACAGTAATATAGAGTACAATGCAACAAATGCTGTTTGTCAATGTCGAGAGAGGGGAACTTACTGATGGCTACGTTCATCAGTTCTTCGGTTACTGCCCCTGGACCAGTCGTAACTAAGTCCTGGCTGTACCAATAATATGTCTCACCCTCCGTTCGCACTACAAAAGTATCCATTTGTCACTGTGCTTCCATACCCTGCATGGTTGGAACTACGGCTATGCCAAATATCTGCATTAAGTCTCTACCCAAAAGGTTTACTGGGCATTTTGCAGAAACTACAATTTTACTTCTCTGGGTCATCCCTGATACGGGGTCTGTTATTGCTATGTCATGGGAGAGTGGCTCCCGATACAGCTGTCCATTAGCTGCCTTCACTAGTATATAATCTGGTGATTCTGAATCCTCCGGTAATTTGGAAGGGTGTATCAGGGTCCGTGAAGCCCCTGAGTCACACAAAAATTTGACTTCCCTCCCCACTACCAGAAGCGTCACTTCCGGTTTTGTGTCTGCTAAGTATTGCTCTAGGCTCAATAAGGCTAAGTCCAAGATTTCATTTTCTTCAATGTCTGCAAATTCATGTACATCCTCTACCCCTTCTGTCACATTCTCTACCCTTGCTATCACATTTGCACTTGTCCTTTCCTGTTTATTTTCATTCAGTGATTCCTGACTATCATATAGTCATTCCTCATCTTCCTTATTCTCTGTAGTCACCTTCTTATTTAGCCTGCAATCCCTTGCTAAATGTCCTTTTTTCCCACATTTAAGACATTCACCTTTTTTCGTTCTTTCTTCAAAATCTACTGATCGCTTGTCAGATTGTTTATTTCCCTGGGTATTTTTCTTACCCTTTCTCCCAGTTTGTACTACAAATACTTCTGACCCATCTTCTGCCAAAAATACTTGAGTTTTCTTTTTCTTTTTACTATTAAAATGTCTCTCTGCATGTCTAGCATATTCAAGTAATGGCTGCAGTCTACTTGTACGATGATCTACCATGTGCTTTGTAATAAAGCTGCTAATGGGAGTTATACTACGCTTCAAGAATGCATTCTTTAGCTGTTGTTCATATGGGGAGTCTTGTGTCTGGTTTTCTGGTATCTGCATTCCACAGTGGTTATTAAAACATTCTAACAGTCTAGCATAATATCTATCAACTGTTTCACCTTCTTGTTGAATGCACTGATTAATGCAAGTCCAATCAGCCCTAGGCTTCCACTTTTCAGAGATTCGGTCTGTCAGACCTTTCACTCTGCCATCCTGTTCTGCATTAGTATGTGGGAGTGGTCTAAGCTGTGCATCACGAGGATTCCAGTCACCACTGATCATGTGCCAATCTGGACCTACAATTTGTCTAACTACTTTTTCTACTTCTTCTCCATTCAAATGGTAACTTAATCTCATACCCTGTAAATCTTATAAGAATTTTCGAAAATTCACTTTCGGATGGGGAATTCCTTCTGTGGCTTTCCGGATATCTTCCGGTGTCCACGGTCTATAAACTAAAAGAGTCGGATCCTGTCCTGCCTGTCCTGCCTGAGGATTTGGTACTTCTATGAGTGGACATATCTCTTCTTCACTCATAATCTGTGATTTTCTATTTATTTTGCATAATTCAATCTCCCTCCTCAAGTCACGTGTTTGAGACCTTGTCTCGATAGGATCCCTGACAAATGGTTTTGATGCTGTAGAAACAGCTGGATATAGCGGAGGTGGATCAGCTTGTCCACTCGCTTCATATTCTGGTAAGGGAAACGGAGGGGGCGAAGGAGGGGCTGTTGCTCTTACCAAGTTATTGTCTTCTTTGTCTAAGAACATAATTTTTGAATTCTTTATTTTCTGTTCCCTGTGATTTGCTTCCTCAAGCCACCTATGCGCCTGAGGGACTCCTAATTGTCATTGTTTTTTTAATTGACCTTTTGCTTCCATTTTTAGTTGCCTGACAAGTTTAATAAGTGCGAGTTTATCTAAATTACCATCGAATTTATACTTATCAACCCATGTTGTATAATACTTAACATTGTTGGCACACTGTAATTGCATATACTTCGCATCTTCAGTTAGGGGCGGGTCTCGGGAACTTTTCATACACTGATTTCCCATTGTTGCCTTAGCTAAGCTGTAAATTGTTATGTAACCCTTTTTATCATGTGGTACCACAGCTCTATACCTTTTCCCAGTTTATCTAGAATAACTGCCTACCTATTCTGTTTCCCTGATCTATGACAAAAACAGTAGCCCCTTTTTCTGTCCCTGATCTGCACATGCAAATCTTCCTGACAAAAAACAGTTCTGTAATTAGTCCCTGATCTTAAAACAGAAATAAGGTAATTCCTCCTTACCTGACCCTCCGTGAGTTGATCCACCGGATCGTTGACTTGTCCTCCAATCCCAGATCAGAAACAGTGGCTGGCCTCTTTCAAACAATTCAGTCGGAGGTCTTTCAAAACAGAAGAGCCGATTTGGCCTCTTCTCCGTATGGATGCATGACACCGGGCCCAATTCTGACCTAGGCCTAGAGCGAGAGGTACTTTCCGGTCCGAAGGACCAAACTGTCAAAGGAAAAATATACTTTAAAAATTATCAAAACATGGTAGGTTCAGGTTAAGGCACTTTAATCTTGCAGCAAGAAGACAAAAACATGCTAATACAGAGTTTGTTTAACCAGAAACAGGAAACACTTTCATTTTTATACATTCTCTAACTAGTCATGGCCTACCAAGCTGATGTGACAGATTACCACCTTTCTCATCATCATCTGTTGACCATCATTCTCATGAATTTCTGCTGATTTATCAATTTTTATGTGAAAATTCCTGAGGAAAACAACATGGCCTTGATTACTCCCAGTTAGATACATGTTATGTTGCCATTCAAGGTACTATGGCTAATTCAAGCACAATGCTAGCAGTTCATTTCTCTAATAATCCTTTGTCCATTTTATCTCTAAGTTACTGCAGCTGCACATGTTCTCATGCTTCGAACAGAGCTGATTGTCTAAAATCATTACATTTACAGAATATCGTATTGTTCATTCATTTGTTCCTGACCTAACAGATAAGCACCTGCTTCTCAAGTACATTTCCAAAAGGCATAAACATGAATATTGCTGTGCTAGCAGTTACTAGGTCAGAGGGCAACTTGCACGTTTCAGAAAGCATACTGCAGTTTTCAAAAAGCATCTTTTCCAGTCTCATATGAAACTCAATTTATATAACACAGTGCATGAAAAATAGAATGAAAAGCGTATTAAATCATTTGATTATTAATTGGCATTAAGCATACACATATTAATACATATTTTTCTAACAGAAATGAACATATAACTCAGCTTTGCACAATTTGCTCCAAACATATTGATATTATTTGCAATACCTTTTAAGCAATTGTTACTTTCTATAGAGTTAACCCCATCAGATTTACTTCATAGATGGTCAGTCACATACCACAGCTGTTCCAGAAATTAGACTGTAAAATAAAGGTCACTGCTACAGACCTTGGCTAAACCTCCCTTCCAACTCTACAAAAAGTCATCATCTGATCTTCAATCAGACCACATCCACAAGCCCCCAAATGGTGCATCCAATGCCAGGTACCACAAAAATTCATCCAATGGGCCTGCTCTATTCCACAGTGATCGCCTGTCTGAGGAACTTGCTTTCCAATGTCTGCCTTCCTGGCTATAGCCTTTTAAAAACTGCTAAACAGGACATTAGCTTCTCAGTATTTATTTATTTTTTGTGTGTGATTTTTTTTTTCCTCTGAAGTCATTCTGACAGCCATCCCAGTGCCCCAAAAAACTTGCTTTCCAATATCTGCCTTCCTGGCTATAGCCTTTTAAAAACTGCTAAACAGGACATTAGCTTCTCAGTATTTATTTATTTTTTGTGTGTGATTTTTTTTTCCTCTGAAGTCATTCTGACAGCCATCCCAGTGCCCCAAATCCATGCTAGGTCTACCATCCCTCCAATCATCCCTGTACTATTACTGAATTTGACACTGGAGCCAACATGGATCCTGAGGGAATCCTGGATGGCCGTTGCTGTCCTACCATCTGCAAGGGACCATCTACTTTTTTAATCCTGCCTCATTTCTCCCCAGCATGCATGCTATGGCTGAGCTCAGGGGATGTGTAATGGCTAGATTGCTTTGCCCTGTCCCCATACTTCCGCATGATGCTGCCAATGGCAAACTATCCTGCTCTGACACATTTACTGTGCAAAGGTCACTATCAGGAGGAGGGTGATGATAATATTTGAGATTAGACTTGAATTGTCAGTGATGATTAAATATACACTATGCAAGAGAATGATTGTTAGTGATGAGGTTAGTTTCTGTGTGCTGTTGCAGTGCTTGTTTAAGGTTGAAGTCAAGCAGAATTCCATTGATGTCATGCCGTGTGTGTGGAACCATATTTAAGCTGAAGTCACCTAAGAAGACATGGCTGCTTTTGCTTCATAGCTGAGATGTAATATCTTGAATTACTACCTTAAATTTACCATGTGTGTTTTGGAGGAGGGAGGTAAGGTATTAAGGAGTGCAAGGCATTGTTTTTCTGATCATTTGTAAAATGTTGATAGTTAGGGGCAACGGCAGATGGTTCTTTATTGAAATCTCGGCACTGACAAGCCAGAAAGAAGACTGAAAACACAGGAAAAGAGCAAATCTTAAAAATCACTCTTCACCTTTATGCAGGGGGCAAGCCTCCACTGCACCCCCCCATATGCGGGGCAAGTTTCCCCAAATGTATAGATACCAACTTTGAGATCACCGTACTTATGAGAAAAGGGAATATTCTGAGAAATGGCATATTGGACTTAGTATATGTAAGTCTCTTCTTTTGGCTATTCATTTTCCATATTTTGGGACTTGGTCTAGCTGGTCCCAACATTTTAAATAGTTACTGTAGCAGGCAGTATGTTAGCTTGGGCCAGGGGTTGGAGATTTAGATGATTTTTATAGAGTATAAGGGTTCCTTTACTGTTTCTTGGGTGGGATCAGGCATGTAGAAGGTAATTATAATATGGGA
>NC_056730.1:1067497754-1067510254 GCF_019279795.1 Protopterus annectens | reverse complement strand
CATAAGCAACGTGCCATTTTTTCAAACAATTCTGCAGTGCATAAAAAGTGCACAAATTTAATGACAAGGCAGGAGGAATACAGCTTTATGAAACCTGTCAGTAAACTTGTTCTCAAGCAGAAAGCAGTTCTCAAATATCTGACACTTGATGCATACATTATACAAACCAAATAGTTGCTGTTTCCCACATCCACAATTTTTAAATTGTCCAACTCAAGAACATTTTAAATACCCAACTGTGTGTAGTGCTTTTGTTAAAAAAAATGGCAACATGTTGTACCTCATGTTTGTCAGGATTCTCCTAGTGTGTACACTTAAGTGAAAAAAGAAACAGGAGGCCACTATGAGGGGTTTACTTTGAATAATTATGACTCGTTAAATATTTGGCCCCAAAACATTTAACACCTTGGTAGGTCTAATGTACCAAACCCTCAGACACCAAAACTGCACACACACACACACACACACACACACACACACACACACACACACACACACACACACACACACACACACACACACACACACACACACACACACACACACACACACACACACACACACACACACACACACACACACACACACATACACACATATCTATATCTTTTTCTATATCTATATTTATATCTATATCTAATCTAGCTGTCTCTCTCTCTCTGTATATCTATATATATATATATCTATATATATATATATATATATATATATAGTGTTTGTTATATATGTGTGTAGATATATATATATATATATATATATATATATATATATATATATATATATATATATATATATATATATATATAAACACTATATATAGATAGATTGAAATATATATATATATATACACACACACACACACACACACACACACACACACACACACACATATATCTATATCTTTTTCTATATCTAATCTAGCTGTCTGTCTCTGTATGCATATATATATATATATATATATATATATATATATATATATATATATATATATATATATATAGTGTTTGTTATATATGTGTATATATATATATATATATATATATATATATATATATATATATATATATATAAAACACTATATATATATATATATATATATATATACACACACACACACACACACACACACACACACACACACACACACACTTACACACACACACACACACACACACACACACACACACACACACACACACACACGTGTTACGTGTGTGTGTGTATTATATATTTTTATTATATATTTTATACATATCTATATGCCCTATGTTGAATTCTCCGATTGTTAACCTCTATACTGATCGAGGTTGCCATGACTGAATGAAAGGAGCATTGTCAAATGAACGAGGTGTACATGTGGTCACCTTAAATGGAAGTGGATGGTAATGCCAAAACTTTCAGATATATCAAACATTTTGCATTCAGTGTCAGAGTGTGTGTGTGAATCTTTACAGGTGAGGGTTAGAGTGAATGCTAGTGAAAGGAATAGAATCTGTATTGTGAGCCTGTATTTCTCTATGCGATGGGCATGTCTCTGCTTTTTTAATGTCACTTTTTGTGGAACAAGTTTAGTACCAATGTATTAGATTAGGGTTAGGAACACAGGTAGGGATAGGGTTAGGGTTGGGGTTATCAAACAGGAGTAAAATGTTTTAGGAGGAGATGCACACTATTATCTGGGGCAATTTAAATAGATAGTCAATATCCTGTACTGCATCATGTTAATTTATGAATTGAGGCTAGTATCAATACCAAAGAGGGTCTTGAAGATTTGAAAATATACACAGATTCATTGACAAAGGAGTTATGGGATCCTAGCACAAGAAAAATGTATTGTGGCTGGTAGAGCATTTGAGACATCCATAGAGATTTTATTTATTCTGTCTGTTAGTTTGAACTGAGTTTTTTGGTCAATGGGTAGGGGCTTGAGGAAATGGTAAGAATCATTGAGGCACATGTGACAGTATTGAGCTTTGCATTTTTAAGCCTGAAGTGAACCTAACTTTATGAAGCAGTTGGCAGTTTGCATGTAATTAAAGGGGATGGGATGACTCCACTTGCACAAGACCAATGAGTAAGATTTACTGCCTTGTCACTTTGAATTATGACAATGACATGATGTTATTCATGTCTCATTCTTGCAGTTATCACCTGTGGGTTATCCCTGCTGTGGTAGCCCTTGGCCAGCCTGAATACCAGAGTCAGTGTTTTTCGGCATTGGCTGCTGTCACTTGCTGACTAACGTCAGGTCATCAGTGCTATAAAGCAAGGCAGCCGACGCCATTATATCAGTATTTCTTGCTTTGAAGCCCGTAGCAGAAGCAGTTCGCAAGTGTGCTGGTTGGGCGCTACCAGAGTTTGAATTACAGCTGTAAATGTCTAAAGCTAAGTACCCCATTGGGGATCTTTTTATTGGACTAACTGATGTCCAAAAAAGTTAACAATTGTCTCGCCTGTGGAAAGCAAATCCCACAATGAAACTTCCATTCATACTGCATCACTTGTTTAGGCCCAGACCACGACGTCCCCCATTGCCAGTGCTGTGCCCTCTTTAAAGCGAGAAACATTCGTCATAGAGCTCTTATTGTAGCCAGGTATTTTCGTCTTCCATCTTCACATTCCAAAATGGTGTCCATCAGCCAAAAATCCGTAGACATTCCAAAAAAAATACGGATAAAGTTAGAGACAGACCACACAAGGCTAAGCCTTCTGATGACTCTACTGCTAAGTAGGTCGTCATTTCTCTGGAATTCAGTGAGGTGCCTTCACAGCCCCTGATCCCCGATCTGATACCTTTGCAGGCCTCTACCAAGACCCTTTTGGAGTCCAGTATGATGCAGAAATCTTCTTCTTCCAAGCCTTTGGTTGTGCCTGCCTTGGTTGGGTCCGGAGCCACAACACAGGCACCGGCTTCTGAGAAGATTTTTCACAATACTGTATCTAGACAAAATAAAAACAATGTCTTCTCATCTGACTACCGCTTCTATCAGACTGATGGATACTCTTAGGCCTAGAAGCAAGGTCACTCAAAGGAAATCTACCTCTAGCCACCATTTCACTCCTGCTCCACCACCCCAAGCTCAAATGCTTAAAATGGCAGATGATCTCATCACCCTTATCAGAGGTAGTCAGGTTACAACTTCTAAAGGGAAAAGAGACCTTTCTCCTGAAATACTGACAGAACAGGATTCTGAGGAGTCTGATTATTCAGATTTTGAAGAGGAACAACAACCTCTGACTGCTTATGAGGATTCAGATGCAGAGGTATCCATTCATTCTGCCTCCCCACCAAAATATCTTTACTTTGGGGAAACCCTTCACACCCTCAGGGAACATTTACCCTTGGAATCCCAGGACTTCCCTCAGTTTAAGAAAAGACTAAGAGAGTTTCTAGACCTGTCCCACCATAGAACCTTGGCCATCCCCCCAATCTTAGATGTGGTGGATGATGACTTCCATGAATCCAGCTTCTCTCCTGATGCCTTCCCACCTACTCCCAGAACACCTGACAGGTATTACAGAATACAAGATTCTCACAAATACCCGTAGAGAAATCCTGCTGCAGACCCAGAATTCATTACACAGGGACTAAAAGGAGCTAAGGCTAGTTCTGCAAAGAATCACATTCCTTCTGACAAGGATTCCAGAACTATGAACAGATGGGGTAAAAAGTATACACCTCTGCAACCTTAGCTATCAGAGCACCCAACTGTCAGTTCCATATGTTAAAATATCAGCAACACAATTTGAAACTATTAAAGCAAAATATTTCAACCTTTCCTGACTGTGCCAATTTGAAAGAGTTAGCAGATTTACTGCACTCTACTTGTCAAGTGGCCAAACACACATTACACTGTAGATATGATATCCCAGAAGCCTCAAGCAGGTGTCAGGATCTTTTATTAGGAGACATGCTTGGCTGAAGGAACAACTTCTCCCTGATCATGTCAATTCTAAATTAATTGATGCACCCTTGGATAAGGACCGCTTGTTTGGAGTAAAAGCAGAAGGGGTGCTTAAAAAGATGGAAGACAAAGCAAAACCTATGCAAACAGTAAAATATTTATTTTAGGCACAACCTCCTAGGTTCAGCAGGAATTTTCCCTCTATGCACTGGTCCTTTCCTGCACCTAATAGACAGGGGCAAGGTAAGCCATGCAGGGACAGACCACCCAGACTCTTGTCCCAGGGACAGCAGAGAACCAAACAGTGGACCACTTCTGCTCCAAAGGCAGAGAGTTCTAAGCCATCCCTCTATGACAGAAACTCTCAATGACTCCCTCTCCCCCTCTGCCCTCTTTTCACTCACCAAAAACAAGGAGGAAGGCTCTCCCTCTGTAAAGAAAACTGGCTTTCTGTAACAAAGGACCAATGGGTCTTAAAGATCATTTTTCAGAGATACAAATTCTCTTTCAATGAACCCCCAAGCCCAAGAGGGTACCCAGAAGTACCTCCAAATCAGTAGGCAGAGGCATTGAATCAAGTTCAAACTCTCATATCCCAAGAGGCAGTAGAACCTGTCCCCCTCAGATCAAACAGGCAAAGGCCTTTAATCCAGACTATTCCTTGTTCCCAAAAAAAGAGATCACTTGGCTCCCCATCCTGGATCTATCCATTTTGAACACCTCAAAATGCTAACTTTGCAGCACCTGCTGAGTATGCTGACAAAAATGCCTGATTAGTTACCCTAGATCTAAAAGATGCCTACCTCCACATCCCCATAAGAGAATCCTGCAGGAAAATCATTCATTTCAGAGCAGGCTCACAACACTTTCAGTTCTCTGCGCTACCCTTTGGCTTATCTACTGCTCCAGGGTATTCACCAAATGCTTAGCCCTGGCCATAGTCTTTTGCAGACAGAAAAATATATAGATTTACCCTTATTTGGATGACTGCTTCATTCAGGCAGAGTGCAAAGAAAAGCTACTCAAAGACCTCCTCTTTGTCAAAACCCTCCTAACCTCCATAGAGTACACCATCAGTGAAAAGAAATCAAAGCAAACAACTTCCAGGAAGATCATTGTCTGGGGAGCACTGCTGGACACAGCATCCCAGATGGCCTTCATATCCCCAGAAAAGAAGAGCTTCCCGCCTTTCTACTTTACCCAGCTGCCTTCCAGAAGTCACCTCACTGCGAGGAAATTCCTGCAAGCCTTGGGGTACATGGCATCTTGCATCTTTCTAATTCCTCTGGCCGGGCTTCACAAGAGAAAACTTAAGTGGTATCTAAAGAACCTTTGCTGTCAGCACTCCCAACCTCTGGAGAACTCTCTCCCTCTGATACCCTGTATAAGGGCCACATTTCTCTGGTGGGTAGGGGCTTGTGCCAAGAACAAGGGTCTTTCCTTCACCCTCCACCCAACCGGGCAGACCATTACCACCGACACTTCAGACATTGCTTGGGGCGCTCACCTAGAAGGCAGGTTCACCCAATGTCTTTGGGATGCCCAGCACATTTCTTTACACATTACCAGAAGGAAATTATGGCAGTACAAAAGGCTCTGACATCCATCAAAACCCACCTCAGGCCAGGGGTTCTCCTTATCAAGACATACAACACCATAGTAATGTGGCATATCAGCAAACAGGGAGGGACCCAATCTTACCCTCTGTGCAGGCTAGCCATGAATCTCTGGCTGACAGCCTCTTCTATGGGATTACATGTAATAGCCCAGTACCTACCAGAGATCATAAACATTCTGGCAGACCACTTAAGCAGAAACATATTGGACCCCCATGAATGGCATCTCCACAGAAAAATCTTTTTACAAATCACTCAGGAGTGGGGGACTCCAGAGGTGGATCTCTTTGCTTCGCATCCCAACCGTCAGCTGAAAATATTCTGTACCAGGGAGTATCACCACCTAGTGTGGAAGGTGGATGCCTTGACCTTCCCCTGGAACATCCTCTTTGTGTACGCATTCCCTCCTCTGCCTCTTATTCCCAAGGTACTGATCAAAATAAGGGAGGAGGGACCAAAGGCCATCCTTATTGCTCCAGATTGACCCAGACAACATTGGTATCCCTTACTGTGCAGCCTGACATTACAGCCTCCCAGGTAGCGTCCCCTGATCTCAGACCACTTGCCTCAGGTGGGGGAGGAAATGCTGCACTCAGACTTGCAGACTCTCAAACTATCAGCATGGCTGATACTCTAAAGGCAAACAAGAGGCCTCTGTTAAGCAAACAGGTCCTAGACATTATCACAGAGGCCAGAAGGCCCAGCAACAGAAAATCTTATGCAGGAAAATGGAAAAGATTCTGCTCCTGGAGTCAGTTCAGAGGGGGCAATACCTCACAACCTTCCATCCCTCTTATCCTGGACTACCTAGCGGAGCTACTTAATAGTGGCCTCTCCTTCTCTTCTATTAAAATCCACACTTCAGCCATTTCAGCTCATTTTCATAGGTTATAGGTTCATAGGTTCATACTAGGCTATCTGCCCTAGGGCATTTATAAGCCTAGCCCAGAGTTTTGTGGCTTTCACCACCCCTTTAGTTTGTAGGATACTATGCCCATTATTTTGCTGTGCCTCTGTCAAGCAGTGACACTGAGGTTATCCCTGGGGTATACCTGCGATCTCCCATCCATTGGTCAAGATTTCTCTTGAACAAGGCCAGCGAGGTGCTCTGCCTCACATGAACCGGGATTTTGTTCCACAGCATAGGGAGTCTCTGGGTGATGAATCTGTCCCTCCAGCACGTCCTATTTATAGCCGTGTCGAGGTTTAAGTCTCTTGTCCTTGTAGTCCTGATGGATTTAGATTTTAGAGGTGAAGCATGTTCATTAATTCCGGGTTGGACATGGCCTTGTATGTCAGGCACAGGTCACCTCTGAGCAGTCGGTAAGCGACTGAATAGAGCTGGAGTTCCTTCAGTCGGGCAGCATAAGACATATTTTTGAGACCCTTTATCCTTTTAGTGAGGAACTTTTGGGGCCTTTCCAATTGCAGCAGGTGTTGGGTCAGATACATTCCGAATGGGGCATTGTATTCAATCATTTGTCTGATGAGTGATGAGTACAGGGGAACGATGACCTCCCTTGATCTAGATGTGAATCCCTTCATGATCAGGTGGGCAATGTAGAAGGTCTTCCTAACTACTTTGGCAACGTGAGTGTCAAACGAAAGGTTACTGTCAACCTGGGTCCCCAGATCCCTGATAACCTCTTCTGTGCTTAGTGGATTGCCACCTATATGGTAACTAGGGGTAACCTTGTTTTTCCCGAAGGGTATGACTATGCATTTTTTGGCATTTAACTTTAGGCTGTGGCTCTGGCACCAGTTATCCGTTTCTATGAGACCCTTCTGAAGGATGTCTGTGTCAGATGGGTTTTCAACTATGGTGCCCAGTTTGCAGTCATCTGCAAACTTTGTCAGCCATAATCCTCCTGTGTTTGCCTGTACTTCTGAAAAGTAGATGCCGAACAAGAGTGGGCCCAGGACTGAGCCCTGTGGCACACCACTTGTGACAGGCTTGGAGTCTGACATGGCGCCAGCAACTCTGACCCTGTGGGTTCTGTCACTTAGCCAGTTTGCAACCCATCTTCTGACGTATGGGTTTACGTTTAAGCTGGTGAATTTTTCAATGATACCCGAGTGGGGTATTGTGTCGAAAGCCTTTGCCAGGTCAAGGTAGGCTGTGTGGACTGCCTTGCCCTCGTCAATGGCCTTGGTGACTGTTTCAAAAAAGTCAACCAAGTTTAAAAAGCATGATCTGCCCTTGACAAAGCCAAACTGGGTTGGATCCAACGTCTGCAAGTCCCCTATGTCTTTATTTATGAGTTCCATTATGATCCTCTCCATAGCTTTGCAGACCAGGCTTGTCAAGCTGATGGGACGGTAGTTTCCGGGGTCGGTGGAGGCACCTCCTTTGTGAAGTGGGACCACCGTTGCCATACGCCACTCCTTGGGTACGTATCCTGAGGTGAGACTAAGATTAAACAGTTGCCCTAACTGCGGGTTTAATTCCTCATTGAGTTCGTGGAGCACACAACCAGGGACTGGTCCCATGGATGCTGTGTTTTTCACCTTGGAGAGAGCAGTTCTCACCTGAGCATTTGAGATGTTTGGGGGACTACAGTCCTCTGGTATAGATATCTCTCCTCTTGGGGGGGAGGGGGTGGAGAAATTTGCACTGAAACTGTCAGCCAGTATATTGGCAATGTCTGTAGGTTCCGTGATTTTTACATCATTTTGCACTAATTCGGAACACATCTGGGAGTTTCCTCCCAGGTTTCTAACATAGCGTAAAAAGGCCTTATGATTGTCTTTTGAGTCCTTAGCGATTTTTCTCTCAAAATTTGCCTTGGATGCTTTTATGAGAGATCTCAGTTTTTTACTTATAATGATCAAGGGTGTCTTCCCTTTTACGGATTTTGCTCTATCTTGTAGTAGCTTTTTCCTTTTGTTGTAAAGCTTGTTTATGGCTGGGGTCCACCAGACTGGACGCTTGCCTTTGGTACAAAGAGTCTTTGTTTTGTTTGGGATTGCCTGATCCATGCAGTCCTGGAGGTGCTGGTAGAAGGCATTTGTAAGTGATTCAGTGGTTTGAGTAATGGTTTCCGCTGGCTCGGGGGCCTTGAAAGAGACCACACCAGTCTTTAGGAGTGTGAAATCGGCTTTTGAGAAGTTCTTCACTGTGGTCTTTTTTATCTGGGGTGGTGGCGGGATGTGGACTTCCAGTGAGATTAGTTTATGATCTGATCTCACCAATGATGGGTATACCTCTGGTGTTGAACATTGTGACCCCATGTTTGTGATGATGAGATCCAGTATGTTTTCTCCTCTTGTGGGGATGGTGACCAGTTGTTCCATGGCATTTGAGTTTATGAACTCTAGGAACTTTTGATACAGATACCTTTGATTTTGATACAGATAAGCCCCTGTTCTCCCATCCTTTGATGAAGCAATTCCTCGGCGGAGCTTCTAATATCATGCCTTCCAGAAGGCCACCCATGCCAGCCTGGGACCTGCATTATGTTTTGGAAAAACTAACCTTACCACTCTTTGAACCTGCTGCTTCAGCAGAACTAAGATACCTCTCCTGGAAGACTGCTTTTCTACTAGCTATCACCTCAGCCAGAAGGGTTACAGAACTTCAGGCACTGATGGCCATTGAGCCCTTCATCATTTTCCATGCAGACAGGATCTCCCTGAGGACTAATCCCTCCTTTATGCCCAAGGTGGTATCTAATGTGACTCTCAACCAGGCCATACATCTACCCACCTTCTTTCCTAACCCTCAAAACAAGGTGGAAAGAATTCGGCACTCACTAGACGTGCACAGACAGCTTGGATACTACCTGGACCATACTACACCCTTCAGGAAAACAGACCAAATGCTTGTCAGCTTTGCTCCAGGGGCAGAGGGGAAGCCTATTTCCAAGCCAACCATTTCCAAATGGATATCACACTGTATCCATTTTTTGCTACAGATTAAATGGGAAACCACCCCCTAAGTCTATTCAAACCTATTCCACTAGGGCAGCCTCCACTTCCACAGCATTCTTCAGAGGAGCTCCCATCAGGGACATCGTGGATGCTGCCACCTGGAATTCTGTCCATACTTTTACCAAGCATTACCACCTACCTCTATTTTCTAAGGCTAGGGCAGGGTTTGCCTCTGCAGTTCTGCAGGGCATGCTGACCCATTCCTAGGTCTCTTACTAATCCTACCACTCCTCTCCTCAGCTTTGGGAATCCTCCCGCAGGTGATGACTGCAACAGTGAAACACAAAGAACATAGTACAGTTGTGTACACTTACCATAAATTTAGATGTTTGAGTGTATTAACTGTTGCAGTCCTGGTTTCCCTCCCTCCTTCCTCCTTATATCTTACTTCTTTAAAGCGGCATAAGATTCTGACAGTGGCTTTTAGCCACCAGGACCACTTTGCCATATTTACTTGGGCTTCTGACTGGTTAGGGAAAGAAAAACTGATGTAATGGCATCAGCTGCTTTGCTTTATAACACTGACGACCTGACGTCAGTCAACAAGTGACAGCAGCCGACACAGAAAAACATTTACTCTGGTACTCGGCCAGCCAAGGGCTACCACAGCAGGGATAACCCACAGGTGATGACTACAACAGTGAATACACTCAAGCATCTAAATTTATAGTAAATGTATACAAGTGTACTATGTAGAAGGTGCTGGCACTCCTCCTACGCTGCGAAGCTTTAATGGTTAGTTAGTTATTATTCAAAGATAGTGGTGCAGTAGGCCAGGTGACTAACATGGTTAATTAATTAATTACTGACAGCTTGGTTCACCTTCAACTGAGGACATTATAAACTTACCAGTTGTGCAGTGTTCTACTGGTGCCTTTTTAGGCAGTCCAAGAAAATATACTCATGCCAAATTAGTTGGGTGACCACATTTCAAGTCTTTTAGATTACTAATTGATAAAGGTGAGACTGTTCAAAGGCTACCACTTAGCAAGAGCATATTGGCATAGCAATATGAAAACTTATTAAAAATGAGTCTGGAAACCCAGGTTATCAATCTGACATTATTCCACAGACTTATTCTGTATTGTGTGAGCATCAGACAAAGGACAGTGCATCCCCTGAATTGACTAAGTAGATTGGCTGATGGCCTTCAAGACATCTTTAAGTAATATTTGATGAAGGAAGGAAGAATGGGAGAATCTGATGACCTGGGGTTAGGAGAAGGTGATGGAATAGGGTATGGTTGTATCCTTTATCTGAGTGGCAGTGGATACCAGTAGTTGCTGGTATGTAAAGTATATTCTAATAATAATAATAACAAAACATTTCTCCTTTCTTTGCAGTTTTTAAGATGGTATTTCTCTTGGAACATTCCTATTAGTATTGGGTAGAAGAACAGTCAGCAGTTTACCTTGGTGGTAGATAGATAGGGCTTGATCTCAGAAGGTGGAATCTGTGTTGGAATGGGTGAAGAGGCATGACCTGGCCACATGTTCACTAAATTGTGAGCAGCACATCTGAAGAGTTTGGTCAATCACATATTGACGTCTTACATTTAGTAGCAAAATGTTCAGGCTAATATTCCAAAAACGTAACTATTTTCTGTAATGATTAAAGACATAACTACAAGATGTAGTAATATGGTCAGCAATCATCGGCCATCTAGCATGAGGATAGGCCCTTAACTACACTGCAATGGATAGACCAAAGAAATATAGCAATCATAACCACCAAACTCTGGACCCCAGCCAGTTTGGGTTTTTGAAAGGCAGATCATGTCTTCTGAACCTGATCGACTTCTTTGAGGCAGTCACCAAAGCTGTAGACGAGGGTAAGGTGGTTCACACAGCCTATCTTGACATCACCAAGGCTTTTGACACCATCCCTCATTCTAGAATTACAGCTAAACTCACTAAACTAGGTATAAATCCCTATGTCACAAGATGGGTTGCCAACTGGCTCACTGACAGAACCCATGCTGTAAAAGTTGCAGACTCTAAATCTGACTTCAAACCAGTGATAAGTGCAGTACCACAGGGTTCAGTCCTGGGGACCTCTCCTGTTTGGTATCTACTTTTCTGAAGTACAGGCTAACACAGAAGGCCTCTGGCTAATGAAGTTCGCAGATGAATGCAAACTAGGAGCCATAGTCAAGTCCCCAAATGATGTGGACATCCTACAGAAGGGCCTCACTGAGACAGATGCCTAGTGTCAGAGGCATGGCCTCAAGCTCAATGCCAAAAAGTGCATTGTCATCCCCTTTGGTAAAAACTCTGTAGCCAGGAACTACTACATAGGTGGCAGTCTACTTAACTCTGAATGTGTGATAAGAGACCTTGGGACCCAGGTGGACAGTAGTCTCTCCTTTGATAATCACATCGCCACAGTAGTCAGGAAGTCCTTCTATTTGGCACACGTCATCACAAAATGGTTCTCATCCAAGAAAAAAGAGGTCATTGTTCCCCTCTACTCGGCACTCATTAGACCCATTATAGAGTAAAATGCCCCTTTTGGAATGTACCTCACAAGATGTCTGCAGCAGCTGGAAAGGCCACAGAAGTACCTCACAAAGACAATTACTGGCCTCAAACAGATGCCCTACACTGACCATCTCAAAAAACTCCAGCTTTACTCTGTAGCATTTTACCTACTCCGTGGAAATCTCTGCCTAACATATAAAGCTATGTTAAAACCAGAGCTGGCATAGGGTTTTGATGACAGGGACCCACTGAGATATGTTATTAATAATGCACCTAAACAGTATTTGCCTGGACATCTTCAATACATTTAGAAAGCTGTTATTGCAGGACTTAGTGGTCAGAGGTCAGTTTTGCATCTTGGGATAGGAAAGGGACACAACACAGAGGTCAACTTGATGGGGGTATAGCAGAGCCCCATAGGATTTAATTAGGAAAAAAGGAGAAAAGTGATGTCCTTTATGGGTCTGTTGTTAAAAAGGGGAACATGCTACAATTTAAAAAATACATCAACAACAAAGATAATAAACATACATCATGACTAATTTTGTGATTTCCACTAATTTTCTCTC